>NC_070588.1:545708-698208 GCF_027409825.1 Scomber japonicus | reverse complement strand
GAAGGTAGGAGGGAGGGAGGAAAGAAGGTAAGAAGGAAGGAAAGAAGGACAGAGGAAAGAAGGAAGGGAGGAAAGTAGGGCGGAGGAAAGGAAAGAAGGAAGGAAATAAGGAGGGAGGGAGGAAGGAAGGGAGGAGGGAAGGAAAGAAGGAAGGAAGGAAGGAAGGAAAAAGAGAGCAAGGAAAGAAAGAGAGAAGGAAGGAAGGAAAGAAGGAAAGAAGGAAGGAAGAGTCAAAACAGAAGGGGTCAATTTGACCCGGGAGGACGACAGGAAGGTTAGGGTTACCTGAGAGATAGAGAGTGTTGTACTGTCCCTTTAAGGTTACCTGGGAGATAGAGAGTGTTGTACTGTCCCTTTAAGGTTACCTGGGAGATGGCCAGCTGACAGGAAGTGAGCTCCTTCTCGTTGGCCTCCATCCTGCAGCTGTTCTCCGTCAGACTGACCTCCAGCTGTTTGCTGCGGCTCACCAAAGATTTCACCTCCGACTTCATCTTAGTGATGAAGAGCCGAGCCGTGGTGAACTCATCCTCCATCACACCGCTGGCCTCCGTCATCTGAACACACACACACACACACACACACACACACACACACAGATACACACACACACACACACGCACACACACACACACACACACACACACAGTAGAAGAAGAATTAAAATGAGTAAATGTGACAGTAGAAGAAGAAGAAGAGTTAAACTGTAAATGTGACAGTAGAAGAAGAGTTAAACTGTAAATGTGACAGTAGAAGAAGAGTTAAACTGTAAATGTGACAGTAGAAGAAGAGTTAAACTGTAAATGTGACAGTAGAAGAAGAGTTAAACTGTAAATGTGACAGTAGAAGAAGAAGAAGAGTCTTACAGCTCGGAGCTCGGTGGTGCCGAGGACGCTGCCGATGTCTCCGAGGTCTCTGAGCAGCAGAACTAAGATCTCTGCTGATCTCCTCTTATGATGAGAGCTCACCTCCTGCAGGTGGGACAACTCCTTCTGCACTGCCTCCAGACTCACCTGGAGGAGGAGGAGCGGGGGGGGGCGGGGAGGAGGAGGAGGGAGAAGAGCAGGTGGAGGAAGAGGAGAAGGAGGGGGAGGGAGGGAGAGGAGGAGGAGCAGGTGGAGGAGGGAGAAGAGGAGGGGGAAGAGGAGGAGGAGGAAGAGGAGAAGGAGGGGGAGGGAGGGAGAGGAGGAGGAGGAGGGGAGGAGGAAGAAGAGGATGAGGAGGAAGAGAAGGAGGAGGAAGAGGAGGAGGGAGGGAGAGGAGGAGGAGGAGGGAGGGAGAAGAGGAGGAAGAAGAGGAGGGGGAAGAGGAGGAGGGGGAAGAGGAGGAGGAGGAAGAGGAAGAAGAGGAGGAGGAGGGGGAGGGAGGGAGAGGAGGAGGTGGAGAAGGAGGAGGGGAGGAGGAAGAAGAGGATGAGGAGGAAGAGAAGGAGGAGGAAGAGGAGGAGGGAGGGAGAGGAGGAGGAAGAGGAGGGAGAGGAGGGAGAAGAGGAGGAGGGGGAGGGAGGGAGAGGAGGAGGAAGAGGAGGGAGAGGAGGGAGAAGAGGAGGAAGAAGATGCTCAGCTCAGAGAAATGAAACTAAAGCATTCTGCAGATGTTTCTTGTTCTTTGGCTCCATCTGGTGGTCACATCATCAAATCACAGAAATACAAACTTTATACATTCATCAGCTTTAAGTGAATAATTATAATAATAATATAATAATTAAAATAATAATAATAAAAATAATAAAAAAATAATAAAATAAAATAATAATAATAATAAGAAGAAGAAGAAGAAGAAGAAGAACTGATGATAATTTGATGCACAAAAGTAACCCAGTGAAGTAAAAGCTGTGGTGTTGGACTCACGGTCTTGTGAGCCAGCTCCTCGTTCAGCATCTCGTTGCAGCGGTTCTTCGTCTCTACTTCTTGACTCTTGTGGTCGTAGTTGACGGCGAGCTCCTCCAGAGCCTGCAGCACCTCCTTCACCTCCTCCTTAGCCAGGTCATTGTCTCTCTGCAGCCGAGACACCTCCTCCTGCACACGCTGGTAGTCCTGACGACTCGCTGCCATCAGCTGGAGGAGGACAGACAGGAGGAAGGAGAGACAGACAGGAGGAAGGAGAGACAGGAGGACAGGACAGACAGACAGGAGGACAGACAGACAGACAGGAGGACAGACAGGAGGACAGACAGGTGGACAGACAGGTGGAGGACAGGAGGATAGACAGACAGGTGGACAGACAGGAGGACAGGACAGACAGACAGGAGGACAGAGAGACAGGAGGACAGACAGGAGGACAGACAGACAGGTGGAGGACAGACAGACAGGTGGACAGACAGGTGGACAGACAGGTGGACAGGAGGGGGACAGGAGGGGGACAGACAGGAGGAGAGACAGGTGGAGGACAGACAGGAGGACAGACAGGTGGACAGACAGGAGGACAGACAGGAGGACAGACAGGAGGACAGACAGGTGGACAGGAGGGGGACAGACAGGAGGGGGACAGGAGGGGGACAGACAGGTGGAGGACAGACAGGTGGACGGACAGGTGGAGGGAGGTCAGACTGATTGATAAATTAGGAGCTGGAGGTTCGTAGAGTCTGAAAGTGAAACTCACTTCATCCTGATCGATGAGCTGCTGCTGAAGAGTCTCAGCCGTCTGACTCTGATGGTTGATCTCCTCATCCTGAAGGAAGAGGAAGAGGAAGAGGAGGAGGAGGAGGGAGAGGGAGAGGGAGAGGAAGAGAAGGAGGAGGAGGGAGAGGAAGAGGAGGGGGAGGAGAAGGATTAGGGAGAGGAAGAAGAAGAGGAGGAAGAGGAGGAGGAGGGAGAGGAAGAGGAGGAGGAGGAGGGAGAGGAAGAGGAGGGGGAGGAGAAGGATTAGGGAGAGGAAGAAGAAGAGGAGGAAGAGGAGGAGGAGGGAGAGGAAGAGGAGGAGAAGGAGGAGGAGGAGGAGGAGGAGGAGGGAGAGGGAGAGGAAGAGGAAGAGGAGGAGGATAGAAGGGAGAGGAGGAGGAGGAGGGAGAGGAAGAGGAGGAGGAGGGAGAGGAGGAAGAGGAGGGAGAGGAGGAGGAAGAGGAGGAGGAGGAGGGAGAGGAAGAGGAAGAGGAGGGGGAGGAGGAGGAAGAGGAAGAGGAGGAGGAGGATGGAGAGGAAGAGGAAGAGGAGGAGGAGGAGGGAGAGGAGGAGGAGGAGGAAGAGGAAGAGGAAGAGGAGGAGGAGGGAAAGGAAGAGGAAGAGGAAGAGGAGGGAGAGGAGGAGGAGGGAGAGTAAAGGAAGAGGAAGAGGAGGAGGAGGAGGAGGAGGGAGAGGGAGAGGAGGGGGAGGAGGGGGAGGAGGAGGAAGAGGAAGAGGAAGAGGAGGAGGGAGAGGAAGAGGAAGAGGACGGGGAGGAGGGGGAGGAGGAGGAAGAGGAAGAGGAGGAGGAGGAGGGAGAGGAAGAGGAAGAGGAGGGGGAGGACGGGGGGAGGAAAAGGAGGAGGAGGAGGAGGGAGAGGAAGATGAAGAGGAAGAGGAAGAGGAGGGGGAGGAGGAGGAAGAGGAAGAGGAGGAAGAGGAGGGGGAGGAGGAGGAGGAGGAGGGAGAGGAAGAGGAAGAGGAAGAGGAGGAGGAGCGGGAGGGGGGGAAGAGGAGGAGGAGGAGGAGGGAGAGGAAGAGGAGGAGGAGGAGGAGGAGGGAGAGGAAGAGGAGGAGAAACACACAAGCTGTTAAACATCCGGCTCTAACCTGTAACCTTTAACCTTTAACCTCTACCTGGTCTCAGCTGGAGCTCAGGTTCTGGTTCTGGTTCTGGTTCAGGTTCAGGGTCAGGTTCAGGTTCAGGTTCAGGTTCTGGTTCTGGTTCTGGTTCAGGTGAGACTGGAACCTTTACCTGCTGGAGCTCAGGTTCAGGTCCAGGTTCAGGTGGGACTCACCTTGTCGTCCAGCTGGTGGTAGAGGTCTGTGATGAGGGTCTCGTACTGAGTCTTCTCCTCCTCTGACAGAGGGGCGGGGGGCGGGGCCAAGCTGTCAATCACTGCGGTCGCATCACTGCTGCTCTTCTTGGCTCTGCTGCTCAGCTGCTCCTCCACAGGTACGCTCTCACCTGCAGCCAATCACATGACAGACAGCCAATCACATGACACTCAGCCAATCACATGACAGACAGCCAATCACATGACACTCAGCCAATCACATGACAGACAGCTGGTCACATGACACTCAGCTGATACTCTGAGTCACAATGGTTTTCACAGGGCTGTCAGCGTTAACGTGTTAATCGTGATTAGATTAATGCAATCCATAACGTGTTATATATTTTTTAATCTCATTTTAATGTTGCAAGCCTTTTTGTCCCTTTTGTCCCCCCGTAGACGGCTCCTCTAGCTGTAGCGCTATGCTTTGAAGTGGCCTCCTGCAGTAAACCTACCGCGCTGATGGAAAGTAAGAGAGCTACTGGACTTTTGAACGGCTTGTTTAACTTTAAAACACTTCCAGACGCTTCAGTTGACAAGTCAAAAGTAAAATGCAACCTGTGTCAAACGGAGTTTAACTACCACCGGAGTACGTGGAGTTTGAGTTAGCACCTCCACGCTAAACACCCAGGTGCAGCCAAGCCAGCCTCAGCTCCACCAAAGGACCATTTTGGAGTGTGGGAGTCGCAGCAGAGCCGTGATTGATTCCCACTTAAGACACTCTGGTAAGAAATGCTTTACATTATGGGCTTAAAACTGCCTTCAAATGGAAAATAGCAGGATTTTAAACATGCAATTCAAAACGCCATTAATCGTGATTACCTATGGAAACTCTGAGATTAATCTCGATTAAAATAATTAATCGTTTGACAGATTATATTTTTTGTCACCTTTCCTCCAGCGTTTCAGCTCGTTCTCCAGCTTCTGGATGATGATGCTCTGAGTCCTCGTCTTCTCTTTCTCCTTCTCGTACTTCTTCTTCCACTCCTCCGCCGTCAGCTCCAGGTTCACCGACACCGTGTTCTTAATGGTCTTCGCCCTGAAACAGGAAGTCAGTCAGCTTCTTTTTATTTCACCATCTTCATCAGTTAAAGATCAACTCTGTGAATCCATTTAATGTTAGAACACTATAACACAGTACCTCTGAGGTATTTTATTTTGAAGTGCATCAGGTGACTTCCTGTACTACCTCTGAAAACAACTGAATTCTTTTATTTTGAAGTGCATCAGGTGACTTCCTGTACCTCTGTCCGAACATCAGGGTGGATTTGGTTTCAGCTTCGTTGTAAACGGACGGCGAGCAGCAGATGATGATGGTGGTTCGACAGTTTCCTCCCAGAGAGTCCTGAAGGATCCGGGTCATCTTACTGTCTCTGTACGGGACGTGAGTTTTCTACAAACACACAACAACACACAACACACAACAGCACACAACACACAACAACACACAATCATCAACACACAACTACACACCCCAGCAGACTGTGAGCTGACCTGCAGACTGACGACAGGAAGTGCTGACTCACCGTTCCTTCGCTCAGGGCTGAGATCACGTTTCCCAGAGCAGACAGAGACTTGTTGATGTTCTTCGCTTCGTCCAACACGGCGCCTTCAGCCCCTGTCTTACTCACCTGGACAATGACATCATCATCAGTAACCAGTACAGGTGACCAGCAGGAGACCAGCAGGAGACCAGTACAGGTGACCATGGTATTAATAAAGCAGGAGAGAGGAGGGAACAGTGAGAGTGAGGGAACAGTGAGAGTGAGGGAACAGTGAGAGTGAGGGAACAGTGAGAGGAGGGAACAGTGAGAGTGAGGGAACAGTGAGAGGAGGGAACAGTGAGAGGGAGGGAACAGTGAGAGGAGGGAACAGTGAGAGGAGGGAACAGTGAGAGTGAGGGAACAGTGAGAGGAGGGAACAGTGAGAGTGAGGGAACAGTGAGAGTGAGGGAACAGTGAGAGTGAGGGAACAGTGAGAGGAGGGAACAGTGAGAGTGAGGGAACAGTGAGAGTGAGGGAACAGTGAGAGTGAGGGAACAGTGAGAGTGAGGGAACAGTGAGAGGAGGGAACAGTGAGAGGAGGGAACAGTGAGAGTGAGGGAACAGTGAGAGGAGGGAACAGTGAGAGTGAGGGAACAGTGAGTGAGGGAACAGTGAGAGGAGGGAACAGTGAGAGGAGGGAACAGTGAGAGGAGGGAACAGTGAGAGTGAGGGAACAGTGAGAGTGAGGGAACAGTGAGAGTGAGGGAACAGTGAGAGGAGGGAACAGTGAGAGTGAGGGAACAGTGAGTGAGGGAACAGTGAGAGGAGGGAACAGTGAGAGGAGGGAACAGTGAGAGGAGGGAACAGTGAGAGGAGGGAACAGTGAGAGGAGGGAACAGTGAGAGTGAGGGAACAGTGAGAGGAGGGAACAGTGAGAGGAGGGAACAGTGAGAGGAGGGAACAGTGAGAGGAGGGAACAGTGAGAGGAGGGAACAGTGAGAGGAGGGAACAGTGAGAGGAGGGAACAGTGAGAGGAGGGAACAGTGAGAGGAGGGAACAGTGAGAGGAGGGAACAGTGGAACCTTCTCGCTTCCTGCCAGGTCCACCAGGTAAAGCTTCCCCGACAGTTTGGTCTCCGTCTCAACGTTCTCCTGCTTGATGTTGATCAGGAAGATGCTGTGACTGCGAGAGCTGTGCTCGTTCATGTCTGCAGGACGCACACAAGGACACGGTAGTGCACGTTAGTGCATGTTAGTACATGTTAGTACATCTTAGTGCACGTTAGTGCACGCTAGTACACGTTAGTCCTCCTCAGAGAGCTGCTGGCTGCACTGCTCATTACAGTCACATCTCTGCAGGATAAAGAATCATCATGGTGTGTGTTTGTGTGAGTGTGTGTGTGGTGTGTGTTTGTGTGGGTGTATTGTATTGTAGTTGGGATATCTTTGTGGTTACATTATTAGTAGTATGCAAGTATTATCAGTATTATCAGTAGTATTATAGTACTATTAGTAGTAAACTCACTCGTCACGGCGACGTGTCGGTTCGCTTTTCCCTCGTCGATAACGTCCATGACTTCATCAGGACTGGACACGAAACGCTCCGTACAACCCTGACAGGAAACACTGTATTAGTACTGCAGTAACTGTGCTAGTACTGTAGTATTATATGCAGTAACTGTGCTAGTACTGTAGTATTATATGCAGTAATACTACAATAACTGTAGTATTACTGCAGTAGAGACAGAGCAGGTAAATATGAATACCTTGACAAAGGGAACCCGGTTCTTGTCCTCGTGGACAGCGAGGTTCGTCTTTGACACTGAAACATGAATCACAGTGAGGAAGTTTTATTCTAACATTAAATTATATAAAATACTCACTAATATGTTAAATATTATGTTATATACTTTATACATTATATATGTTACTCACCATCCAGCAGGTCTCTGATTTTATCCAGATAGATTTCAAAATAAGATACCTGCAGAGAGAAAGCTGAGTCAGCACTGATTCAGACTTTAACTCACATTCCTCCTCCTGGTTTAAAGGATAATAATATATATATTATATATATATATAATATTATATATAGTATAATAATAAAAAGGTTAGTTAAATGTTTGTCATGTTATAGTTAAAATCATTTAAAGCTGATTTTAAAGCTTTTGACGTGTTTTACATATTAAATGTTTAAAGCTGAGCTGTGAGAGAGAAGCAGTGAACATATGGAGAGCAGGTGGGTCAGTGAACGCCTCGCTGGCTCTCTGCAGGACGGCTGACCACAGATCAGATTTACTGCTAACATACACAAAGCTACATTAAGATGATTAATGTGATTTAAACCAAATAATGAAACTGATAAACTGTTCCAACAGTAAATTAACTTATAATTAATTAATATAATCTATATTATCATGATATTCATAATAATATTATTAAATTAGAATTTATTCTATTACCTTTAATATTAATACAGATTACTGCAGGTTACACATTATTAAACATATTAGTAATATAAACTAATATTAAAACTAAAGGTAAAAACAATAAAAACAGATGCGTGGTGACTGATGATGTCACCGGTATGAAGATGACATCATCACCGGTATGAAGATGACATCATCGCCGGTATGAAGATGACATCATCACCGGTACGACGATGACATCATCACCGGTATGATGATGACATCATCACCGGTATGACGATGACATCATCGCCGGTATGAAGATGACATCATCGCCGGTATGAAGATGACATCATCGCCGGTATGACGATGACATCATCACCGGTATGATGATGACATCATCACCGGTATGACGATGACATCATCGCCGGTATGAAGATGACATCATCACCGGTATGACGATGACATCATCGCCGGTATGAAGATGACATCATCACCGGTATGAAGATGACATCATCGCCAGTATGACGATGATGTCATCACCTTGATGTGGAACTCCAGGTTCTCGTCCATGGAGTAGATGTGGTCGAAGATGTCCGTGGCGATGCGAGGGATGATTCCCATCAGCTGAGGGTCGTGAAGTTTCCCCTGAACACAAAAAACATTTCACTTCATCTGTGAGAATAAACCCGTCCCCGTAACCATGACGACCACCCAGCGCGCCACACTGACCTCCATAGTGTGAGTCTTCCCTGATGACGTCTGACCGTACGCAAAGATCGTCCCGTTATATCCTCCCAACACGTCTGAAACACACACAACACACACTCAATACACACTAAACACACACAACACACACTCAATATACACTAAATACACACTAAACACACACAACACACACTCAATACACACACTATATATATGTCTGTGAATGTTCTCATCGGTCTTAGTCTCTGGGAAACTCTCCTCTTACTGCTTCATCAGTTCATAGTCTGACCTGCACAGAGGTTAAATACCTGGTTGCTCCACCAGGAGTCACAGCACCGACACTCTGAGTCACTAACGAGTCACTACCAGGCGGGAATGAGGCCAACCAGGAAGTAACTTAGAGCTGCATTCTATCAAAAGGCCACCAGGGGGCGACCGTCTCTATACAAGTCAATGGAGAATTCACCAACTTCTCACTTGATTTCTAACCTCAGTAAACGTTTTCAAAATGTGTTTATGGTCTCAATCGCTAGTTTAAAGCCTTCTTCAATGCAGTATGATGTTCATTTGGGACATTTTGGCCTCCCTGATTTTATATGTGACGATAAAGCAGGGTATGCATTAGGGCGTGGCTACGTCCTGATTGACAGGTTGATTGACCAATGTCCTCCAGATCCAGCCCTCGTAACCATAGCAACCTCCCGCTCCGCCCATGGCCGTGCCATGTTTTTATTTTTCCCAGCATGCACCTGAAATTTTCAAGATGGCGCTGCCCAGATCCGAAACTATTGGCTTCCGAGCAGCAGTCCACAAACCAATGGGTGACGTCACGGATGTTTAAAGGGTTAATCTCACCTTTGACGATCTGCTTGGCGCAGGTGTCGTACACCTGGAGCTGCTCTGTGATTGGAGGAAGGACTCTGTCGAACACATACGGCTTCCCCTGCAACACAGGAAACAACACTGTCAAAATAAAATAATAACAAAATAATGATAATAGGTGTGATTTATACATCGCCTTTCACAAACCCAGGGACGATTTACAAAAGATAAAATAAACTAACTAACAAGACAAACAATTAAAAAAGGGTCTCTGCCTCCAGTTTTCTGTCTCTCTTCACTCACCTGCACATTAAAGACAAAAAGCCCCAAAAAATATAATTAAAAAAAAAAAGACCCAAACAGAAGCAAACAGATCTGATGGAGACTCAGCGGATGAAATAATTGAGACTGGTGGAAACATGTGAAGTTGGTTCTGAGTGAAGGTTTTTATCTGCTGACATTAAACTGATCTGAGGACTGTTTGAAGGGTTTATCGGCGCCTCGCAGACGTCTGAATATTAACGTGAAGAAGAAACACGAAATATATTCTGACTGACAGCCAATCAGAGCGCACGCCTGCATCATGTGACTCTAACACATTTAATGCTTTCAGGCCACAGCAACGGGTAACCTGTGATCAGCTGTTCCCGTCCGGTCGCCATGACGACTGACCAGTGAAACCAGTGATCAGCTGATTAATTGATTAACTGAGATTAGAGTCTTTAGATCTGGGGGGTCAAACATGAGGCCCGTGGGCCAGAACCGGCCCGCCGAGGGGTCGACCCCGGCCCACTTCCTGTCTTCTTTTCCTTCTTTGTTACTTAATTCCTTCCTTCCTTCCATTTGTCCTTCCTATCTTTCCTCCCTTCCTTCCCTCCTTCCATTTGTCCTTCCTATCTTTCCTCCCTTCCTTCCCTCCTTCCATTTGTCCTTCCTATCTTTCCTCCCTTCCTTCCCTCCTTCCATTTGTCCTTCCTATCTTTCCTTCCTGCCTTCCTTCCTTCTTTCCTTCCTTCCTTCCTTCCATTTGTCCTTCCTATCTTTCCTTCCTGCCTTCCTTCCTTCCATTTGTCCTTCCTATCTTTCCTTCCTGCCTTCCTGCCTTCCTTCCTTCCTTCCTTCCTTCCATTTGTCCTTCCTATCTTTCCTTCCTGCCTTCCTTCCTTCCTTCTTTCCATTTGTCCTTCCTTCCTTCCTTCCTTCCTTCCTTCCTTCCTTCCTTCCATTTGTCCTTCCTAGCTTTCCTTCCTTCCATCTTTTTTTACTGTCTTCTCTTCCTTCTCCTCCTTCTTTTCCTTCCTTCCTTCCTTCCTTCCTCACGCCTTGACTCCTTCCTCCATCCCTTCCTTCCTTCCTCCCTCCCTTCCATCTTTTTAATGATCCAGCCCACATGAGGTCATATTAGTCTGTATGTGGCCCTTGAATGAAGATGAGTTTGACTCCTCTGCTCTAGATTCTTTAGATTCTTTAAGTTTTAAACATTCCTGATCATCGAGGTTCAGACTGAATCTGTCTGTATGTTTCAGTAAATGCCCGTCGGCATGGCAACTGCATCCCACCGGGAGACGTCTGGAGAGGACGAACCAATGAGACGGAAGAAAGATGATTGCACACACAGTAACACACAGTCACACACACACACACACACACACACAGTAACACACACACACACAGTAACACTCACACACACACACACACACACACACACACACACACACACACACACACACAGTAACACACACACACACAGTAACACTCACACACACACACACACACACACACACACATACAGTAACACACACTCACACTCACACACAGTAACACACACACACACACAGTAACACACACTCACACACACAGTAATACACACAAACACACACAGTAACACACACTCATACACAGTAACACACACACACACACACAGTAACACACACTCTCACACACACACACTCACAGTAACACACACTCACACACACACACACAGTAACACACACACACACACAGTAACACACACACACACACACACAGTAACACACACAGACACACACACACACAGTAACACTCACTCACACACACACACACACACACACACACACATAAAGTCACATGATGAATGTTACATGAGGGTCTTTGCGTCTCTTTGTATGTGGAGGACCAGCTGGAGCCCGTCAGACGGCCACTTCAGGGCCTGAGGCCGCATATTGATGCTCTTCTGCCGATCATGTGACATCTGTCGGCCTTCAGCCGTCGTCATGGAAACGGAATATTTCCCATGAGACTCTGCAGCAGCTCCACCCCCCCCTTCCCCCTCCCTTCCCCCATCAATGAAACCAGACAGACCTGCTGCTTCAAATAACACACAGCAACACTAAACTACAACTACAGACTCTAAACTACAACTACAGACACTAAACTACAACTACAGACACTAAACTACAACTACAGACTCCAAACTACAACTACAGGCTCTAAACTACAACTACAGACTCTAAACTACAACTACAGACTCTAAACTACAACTACAGACACTAAACTACAACTACAGACACTAAACTACAACTACAGACTCTAAACTACAACTACAGACACTAAACTACAACTACAGACACTAAACTACAACTACAGGCTCTAAACTACAACTACAGGCTCTAAACTACAACTACAGACTCTAAACTACAACTACAGACTCTAAACTACAACTACAGACACTAAACTACAACTACAGACACTAAACTACAACTACAGGCTCTAAACTACAACTACAGACTCTAAACTACAACTACAGACTCTAAACTACAACTACAGACACTAAACTACAACTACAGACACTAAACTACAACTACAGGCTCTAAACTACAACTACAGACTCTAAACTACAACTACAGACACTAAACTACAACTACAGACACTAAACTACAACTACAGACTCTAAACTACAACTACAGACTCTAAACTACAACTACAGACTCTAAACTACAGACGCTAAACTACAACTACAGACTCTAAACTACAACTACAGACTCTAAACTACAACTACAGATACTAAACTACAACTACAGACACTAAACTACAACTACAGGCTCTAAACTACAACTACAGACTCTAAACTACAACTACAGACTCTAAACTACAACTACAGACACTAAACTACAACTACAGACACTAAACTACAACTACAGACTCTAAACTACAACTACAGATACTAAACTACAACTACAGACACTAAACTACAACTACAGACTCTAAACTACAAGTACAGACTCTAAACTACAACTACAGACTCTAAACTACAACTACAGACACTAAACTACAACTACAGACACTAAACTACAACTACAGGCTCTAAACTACAACTACAGACTCTAAACTACAACTACAGACACTAAACTACAACTACAGACTCTAAACTACAACTACAGACTCTAAACTACAACTACAGACACTAAACTACAGCAACAGACTCTAAACTACAACTACAGACTCTAAACTACAACTACAGACTCCAAACTACAACTACAGACACTAAACTACAACTACAGGCTCTAAACTACAACTACAGACACTAAACTACAACTACAGACACTAAACTACAACTACAGACTCTAAACTACAACTACAGACTCTAAACTACAACTACAGACTCTAAACTACAACTACAGACTCTAAACTACAACTACAGACACTAAACTACAACTACAGACAGTCAACAGACAGGAAACAGGACAGGAAGCAGGACAGGGAAGAGACAGGAAGCAGGACAGGAAACAGGACAGGAAACAGGACAGGAAACAGGACAGGAAACAGGACAGGAAAGAGACATCCAGGAAACAGGGTAGCAGCGCGACCATTATCGGGCCAATCGTAGCCGCTGAATGCGACGTTTTCTAACTTTGTTAAGAACAAACGACCCCGATGTTGAGCCGATACGTTAATATATTCCATTTAATGAGAACTGGAGACGTTTAAAGGATCGTTGTCTCCAGTCAAACAGTCGATGATGTCTTCCTGCTTTCAGATAAACAAGCGTCTCGTTACAGACGGCCGACAGGAAACTGGGACAGAGTCATGTGACCTTAAAACGAGCTCGTTAAAATAAAACCATCCGACTTTAAACTTCCTCTGACTCGCTCGTCTCGTCTCTTACTGACCTGAAAGTTTCTGACCTGAACAAACAAGCAGTTCAATTAATTATTAACTAAAACCTTATTTATTCCTGATAGACGCAAGGCAAGGAAGGAAGGATGAGAGGATGTAGGGAAGGAAGGAAGGATGAGAGGATGTAGTGAAGGAAGGATGAGAGGATGTAGGGAAGGAAGGAAGAATGAGAGGATGTAGGGAAGGAAGGATGAGAGGATGTAGGGAAGGAAGGATGAGAGGATGTAGGGAAGGAAGGAAGGATGAGAGGATGTAGGGAAGGAAGGATTCCTTCCTTCCTTCCTTCCCTCCATCTGTCCTTCCTTCCTTCCTCCCTCCCTTCCTTCCTTCCTTCCTCCCTCCCTTCCTTCCTTCCTTCCTTCCCTCCATCTGTCCTTCCTTCCTTCCTTCCTCCCTCCCTCCCTCCCTTCCTTCCCTCCATCAGTCCTTCCTTCCTCCCTCCCTCCCTTCCTTCCTTCCCTCCATCTGTCCTTCCTTCCTTCCTTCCTCCCTTCCCTCCATCAGTCCTTCCTTCCTCCCTCCCTCCCTTCCTTCCTTCCCTCCATCTGTCCTTTCTTCCTTCCTTCCTTCCTTCCTTCCTCCCTTCCCTCCATCAGTCCTTCCTTCCTCCCTCCCTCCCTTCCTTCCTTCCCTCCATCTGTCCTTTCTTCCTTCCTTCCTCCCTTCCCTTCCTTCCTTCCTTCCCTCCATCTGTCCAATCATTAAAAGGACATAGAGAGCAAATGAAAGATTAAAATGTAAAGTGCTTTAAAAGAGCTCAATCATAAGCTCAGGAGAAGAGAAATGTTTCTAACCTGGATTTAAACATGATCACAGTTCAGCTGGTAGTAAGTAAACCTGCAGCGAAGCAGTAAATATATAATAATCAGTCCGATAAGCAGAAAGCATGAATATGAATATCTGGATCAGTGGACGTGACTCTGCTTTTATTGGCTTTAAACGGTTTCCATCCGTTTTATGGCACCGATCAATAATCAATGACTCAGCAGACTTACTGATAATAACATATATCAGATTTGCTTTTGATGTTTTTTCTCTTTTTACAATAAAACAACAACAGGTGTGATGATGGTGGTAACTTCCGGTGCGTCTCTATTGTTGCAGATGGACCGACAAACACACACAAACCAGGTTATAGTGACTTGTGGGGACATTAAATATTAATATTCATTACCTGCAGACTCTCTAAACACCACCGACACTAAAATATGCTTATTTACAATTATGAATGAAATGTTTCCCCATAATTAACTGATCCTGAGTCTGATTGGTCTCCAAAAGTAGCCTAGGACAGAACACACACACACACATACTTGCACAGCTATCCTTGTCGGGACATTGCATTGATTTCCATTCATTGTGGACAGCCCATCCCAAACCATCACTTCCTCACATCTCACCCCTAAAACCTGAACCAGGACCTCGTTCATGACGTGTGACCCCACCAGGACCCAGCTGGTCCCCATAAGGAGGGTTAGTCCCCGCAGAGTCGGTGTTTACACCACGAACCCGATAAAGCACATAAACAAGAACACACACACACACACACATACTCACCGCCACCACCACCGTGTCCTCTCCGTTAAATTTGGGGATGTATTTGTCTCCTCGGCTCCGCTCCGCATCGTTCAGGGGTCTGAACCGACACATGACCTTCACCCCGCAAACCCCGCACTCCACCGGCTCCGCCATCACCGATCTGTCCGGTAAGAACGGAGGAAACACCCGCAGATCTGCTCCGGTTCTCCTGCAGGACACAAAGCTGCTCTCCGTCTGCAGGAACACTCCCACCTGGACCCCCAACCCCCCCAACAACCACCCCCCTCCTCCAGCCCGCCGCAATGCACTCTGGGACATGCAGTTCTGTCTGATCATCGATTATAATATTGATTGAACATATTGATCAGTTCATGGAGGAGGAAACAAAGAGATGCTTTCTGAGGCTTTAAGAGATAAAATATGATAAAATATGTTTCTAATGTCTATGAAGAAGAACATTTAGCTCAGCTTACTTATTAAATATAAATATATATATTCATTAAACACGTTATCATGCATGAGCACACTCCTCTCCCCCCACTGAGAGGGATTAATCATTTAGTTCAGTTCTAAAACATTAAGATCTTTATGAACATGTAAATTAATGTCTCCATATTATTGATATAAATTATGACTTTACATCAGCTCACAAATTACTTTTAACTTCTTGTTTGACTTAAGTTAGTTAATAAACATCACGCATTACAATACTAAACTCATCATTACATGTTATATATTACTTCACATTAACAAAGTTACAGCCATTGCTTTCGTGAGTATGACAAAGAGTCAGAGTGACCAGCCGTCTTTCTTACTGCTGGTTGCTACGTTACCGTTATAAACCGTTACTTAGCCTTCAAAATAAAACTCCAGATCGAGGGTGTCTGTGTGTGTGTTATAATGTGTGTGTGAGTGTGAGAGAGAGACAGAGAGAGAAAGTGTGTGTCTTATGCAGAATTTCTTACCATTGAATCGAATCTAATACATTCATTAAATTAAGTAATTCAAGTACCTTAAATCATAAAAAATATTCTGAACCCTCCAACCCGCCCCCCCGCCCCAACCCTCTAACCCTAACCCCCCCCCGAACCTTAACGTTACCCCCCCTCCTCCAACCCCTCCAACCCCCGCCCGCCCACCAACCCCTCTAACCCTAACCCCCCCCCCCCCCCCCCCCCGAACCTTAACATTACCCCACCCTCCTCCAACCCCTCCCATCCCCCCAACCCTAACGCACCCCCCCCAACCCGACCCCCCTCCTCTAACCCTAACCCCCCCCCCTCCTCCAACCCCTCCCAACCCTACTATCCCCCCAACCCCCTCCAAACAGACAGTGAGTCAGAGTATCGATGCTTGTTTATTAGTCAGCATGTCTTCATGAGGAGCCGATCAGCTGTTTGACTTTAAAAATATAAAAACATTGGTCTCCAGCTGTTTCTGATTCTTAGTCTTTAAATTATCTGCTGAAGAGTTTTTAAACATTTAAAAAACAAACTCAATGAAAAAATGTCACAGAAACATCGTGTTTCAATTTGTGAAACCAAATTTTACATTTTACAGTTTTTCCGTCTTCGGGAAAAAAAATGATACAAAATGTAAACAAGACAAATAAATAAACCAATCAGAGCCGAGATACAGGTCTGGACCAATCAGAGCCAGGATACAGGTCTGGACCAATCAGAGCCAGGATACAGGCCTGGACCAATCAGAGCCAGGATACAGGTCTGGACCAATCAGAGCCGAGATACAGGCCTGGACCAATCAGAGCCAGGATACAGGTCTGGACCAATCAGAGCCGAGATACAGGCCTGGACCAATCAGAGCCAGGATACAGGTCTGGACCAATCAGAGCCAGGATACAGGTCTGGACCAATCAGAGCCAGGATACAGGCCTGGACCAATCAGAGCCAGGATACAGGTCTGGACCAATCAGAGCTGAGATACAGGTCTGGACCAATCAGAGCCAGGATACAGGTCTGGACCAATCAGAGCCGAGATACAGGTCCAATCAGAGCCAGGATACAGGTCTGGACCAATCAGAGCCCAGATACTGGTCTGGACCAATCAGAGCCAGGATACAGGTCTGGACCAATCAGAGCCAGGATACAGGTCTGGACCAATCAGAGCCAGGATACAGGTCTGGACCAATCAGAGCCAGGATACAGGTCTGGACCAATCAGAGCCAGGATACAGGTCTGGACCAATCAGAGCCAGGATACAGGTCTGGACCAATCAGAGTGATTCTACATGATAAACTAAAGACACAGAAACTATTTTACAAACTGTACAATAATAATAATCATCAGAGACTCAGAGACTCTTCTTCTTCTTCTTCTTCTTCTGCTGCGTGTGGAGGTGGCGGCGTGTCACATTCACCGGTCAGAGGGAGCAAGGCATGATGGGATACGATGCTATGTGACCTCCATGGCCAGCGTGGTCTCTGATAGGCCGTTCAGCAGCCGCTCCGCCGGCTCCACCGCGTCTCTGAAACACAAAGGGTTAGTGAGAGGCTTCCTTCCTTGCTTCCTTCCTTCCTTCCCTCCCTCCTTCCCTACAGGCCCAGTGAGATGCTTCCTTCCTTCCTTCCCTACAGGCCCAGTGAGCACCTCCATGCTAAACACCCAGGTGCAGCCAAGCCAGCCTCAGCTCCACCAAAGGACCATTTTGGAGTGTGGGAGTCGCAGCAGAGCCGTGATTGATTCCCAGTTAAGACACTCTGGTAAGAAATGCTTTACATTATGGGCTTAAAACTGCCTTCAAATGGAAAATAACAGGATTTTAAACATGCAATTCAAAACGCCATTAATCGTGATTAACTATGGAAACTCTGTGATTAATCGCGATTAAAAAAATTAATCGTTTGACAGCCCTAATTTATAGGAAATGTACTTTATTACATGATCAGGTTCTAACAGATTATTTACTTAAGAAGCACAATCAGAAGCTTTATTTTAAATGTCATCTTTATTTAATATAAGAAACTAAACATATTAACTTGTATTTGAACCCCAGCAGTAGAGAGTAGCTACAGGATGAGCAGTGAGTCTGATGGTCAGAGACGTACATGTGTTGGTTACCTGGGCAGGCTGCTGCCGCTGGACACCCGGGGCACGCGGTCCAGGCTGGCGGCCACCGTGGCCAGTTTTAAGGCAGACGTTGGGGGGGCAGAGTGGCGAGCGCTGTGAGGGTGAGCGGGGGAAACGGCCCCCACCTGGCTCCGCTGGTTGGGGAGGGACTGAGGAGACGAGGAGGAGGAGGAGGAGGAGGAGTGAGCCGGAAGCGATGAAGACCCCCGAGCCGAAAGCCCCGACCTGCTGAGAGAGGAGGAGGAGTACGGAGGCCTGGAGGGACCTGAGGAAGAGGAGGAGGAAGAGGAGGAGGAAAAGGAAGAGGAAGAAGTTACTAAAGGTCAAACCAATGATGATATTCTTCCTCTCTAAATCACTCTGCGTATCTCACAGCTTAGTTCAGTTTCTAGGTCAGGTTTTATTTCTGCAGTGTGTTTTAGTCCGTTAAGCTGTGGAGGTGCAGGCAGGTGAGCTCACCTGAGAGGAGCTCACCTGAGAGGAGAGGAGAGCTCACCTGAAGGGTGAGGGGCTCACCTGTGAGGGGCTCACCTGAGGGGTGAGGAGCTCACCTGAAGGGAGAGGAGCTCACCTGAAGGGTGGACGACTCCGTTGACGCTGGTCTTGTAGGGTTTGTTGTCGGTGTTGATGTGACTGAGAGCCGGAGGAGCGCTGATCACTGCCGACGCTGCAAAGTGAGCGCTGGCCGAGTCCAGAGTCTTAGAATCACTGGACCTGGAGGACTACACAATATACACACTGTTACTACACACTGTTACTACACACACACACACACACTGTTATTACACACACAGTAACACACACCAGTGTTTCCTCTATGTACATTCAGCAGTGGCGGTGCTTGAAGTAACGTGACATTAACTATGTTGATCACTTGCTCGATTTCATTAGAAGTTGCTAGCAGGCTAGGCTTCACAACACAGCCCGCCCCTCCCTTCATAACACAGCCCGCCCCTCCCTTCATAACATAGACCACCCCTCCCTTCATAACACAGCCCGCCCCTCCCTTCACAACACAGCTCGCCCCTCCCTTCACAACACAGCTCGCCCCTCCCTTTATAACACAGCCTCGCCCCTCCCTTTATAACACAGCCTCGCCCTCCCTTCGTAACACAGACCGCCCCTCCCATCGTAACACAACCTCCCCCTCCCTTCATAACACAGGCCGCCTCTCCCTTCATAACACAGCCCGCCCCTTCCTTCACAACACAGCCCGCCCCTTCCTTCACAACACAGACCGCCCCTCCCATCATAACACAGGCCGCCCCTCCCATCACAACACAGACCGCCCCTCCCTTCACAACACAGACCGCCCCTCCCATCATAACACAGACCGCCCCTCCCTTCACAACACAGACCGCCCCTCCCATCATAACACAGCCTCCCCCTCCC
The DNA here is from genome assembly GCF_027409825.1 of Scomber japonicus. Taxonomy (NCBI): domain Eukaryota; kingdom Metazoa; phylum Chordata; class Actinopteri; order Scombriformes; family Scombridae; genus Scomber; species Scomber japonicus. The sequence continues at coordinate 678,681 of NC_070588.1, read as the reverse complement.
TTTACAACACAGACCGCCCCTCCCATCATAACACAGACCACCCCTCCCATCATAACAGACCGCCCCTCCCTTCACAACACAGACCGCCCCTCCCTTCATAACACAGACCGCCCCCCCCATCATAACACAGACCGCCCCTCCAATCATAACAGACCGCCCCTCCCATCATAACAGACCGCCCCTCCCATCATAACAGACCGCCCCTCCCTTCATAACACAGACTCGCCCCTCCCTTCACAACACAGACCGCCCCTCCCTTCATAACACAGTCCCCCGCCCCTCCCATCATAACACAGACCGCCCCTCCCTTCACAACACAGCCTGCCCCTCCCTTTATAACACAGCCCGCCGCTCCTTTCACAACACAGACCGCCCCTCCCTTTATAACACAGCCTCCCCCTCCCATCGTAACACAGACCGCCTCTCCCTTCGTAACACAGCCCGCCCCTCCCTTCGTAACACAACCTCCCCCTCCCTTCGTAACACAGCCCGCCCCTCCCTTCACAACACAGACCGCCCCTCCCTTTATAACACAGCCTCGCCCCTCCCTTTATAACACAGCCTCCCCCTCCCTTCATAACACAGACCGCACCTCCCTTCACAACACAGCCCCCCCCTCCCATCGTAACACAACCTCCCCCTCCCTTAATAACACAGCCCGCCCCTCCCTTCACAACACAGACCGCCCCTCCCATCACAACACAGACCGCCCCTCCCATCATAACACAGGCCGCCCCTCCCATCATAACACAGCCCGCCCCTCCCATCATAACACAGCCCGCCCCTACCGCCCCTCCCATCACAACACAGACCGCCCCTCCCATCATAACACAGACCGCCCCTCCCATCATAACACAGGCCGCCCCTCCCTTTATAACACAGCCTCCCCCTCCCTTCATAACACAGACCGCACCTCCCTTCACAACACAGCCCCCCCCTCCCATCGTAACACAACCTCCCCCTCCCTTAATAACACAGCCCGCCCCTCCCTTCACAACACAGACCGCCCCTCCCATCACAACACAGACCGCCCCTCCCATCATAACACAGGCCGCCCCTCCCATCATAACACAGCCCGCCCCTCCCATCATAACACAGCCCGCCCCTACCGCCCCTCCCATCACAACACAGACCGCCCCTCCCATCATAACACAGACCGCCCCTCCCATCATAACACAGGCCACCCCTCCCTTCACAACACAGCCCGCCCCTCCCTTCGTAACACAGCCCGCCCCTCCCTTCGTAACACAGACCGCCCCTCCCTTCGTAACACAGACCGCCCCTCCCTTCACAACACAGACCGCCCCTCCCATCAAAACACAGACCGCCCCTCCCATCACAACACAGACCGCCCCTCCCTTCATAACACAGCCCACCCCTCCCTTCACAACACAGTCCGCCCCTCCCATCACAACACAGACCGCCCCTCCCATCATAACACAGCCTGTCCCTCCCTTCACAACACAGCCCGCCCCTCCCATCATAACACAGCCCGTCCCTCCCTTCACACACAGTAACACACACGCACACTATAATACACACAGTAACACACACACACAGTAACACACACACACAGTAACACACACACACAGTAACACACAGTAACACACACATAGTAACACACAGTAACACACAAACACACACACAGTAACAGACACACACACACAGTAGCACACACACACACACACACACACAGACAGTAACACACACACACACACATACACGGTAACACACACAGTAACACACACACACACACACACACACACACACACACACAGTAACACACACACACACACACAGTAACACACACACACACACACACACACACAGTAACACACACACACACACACACGTTACCTGGCAGCTGTGTGTGTCCAGATGTGTTTTCCTGGATGAAGCCGTGTTGTTCTGTAGCTGCAGCTGTTCCAGCTGTTCTTTCTGCATCTGGACCAGCTGCTGCTGATGGCTGTGGTACTGCTCCTCTGTGATGCCCCCTGCTGGTCACACAAGGGAACAGCCTTTATAACAACCAGATATAACCCTCTGTGATGCCCCCTGCTGGTCACACAGGGGAACAGCCTTTATAACAACCAGATCTAACCGTAAATAATATGATTTATATCGGTTTGTGTGTCAATGAGCTAAAGATTCAGTCTGAAATAACAGATTCTATTGAGGAGCTGAAACTGATCAGTATCTAATTATTTCAGTAATTTCTCAGTTGATGCATAAAATCATTCAGTCTGAAGATCATCGTTAGATTCATCATCAGTTTCATTTATATTAGTGATAAATAAACAACTTCAATCATAGAAACAACATTAACGTTTTGACTCTGAACTGTGAACATGACTCAGGAGAAACCAACGCTGCAGGATATTCCAGGATATTCCAGGATATTCCAGGATATTCCAGGACCAGTCTGATGACCCACCTGCTGCAGTGTTCCTGGTGCTGGACAGACGGCAGGCGAGTCTGGATCCTGTGGTCCTGCTGCCCCCCCCTCTCTGGTCCTGAGCTGGTCTGGGTCTGAAGCAGCACCTCCTCAGGGTCTGGATGTTGTTCAGGACTTCTGTCAGGGAGGGGGCGCTGCGTCCTGAGTTCAGGGGGGGGACACTGTGTCCTGAGGTCAGGGGGGGGGCGCTGTGTCCTGAGGTCAGGGGGGACCTCTGGTCCAGTAGAACCGGGTCACTGAGGAGGCAGGTACTAGTCCTAGAGACAGGATCTGTCGACGTGTCCAGCTGCTTCAGTAGAGGATCCAGACCCGACGAGGCCCGGTCCAGAATTATCCTGATCACACAAACAAGGAACACTCTGACTTTAATCTGTCCTCATTTCTTTATGATTCCCTCTGAAGATATATTTCTACGAGTCATTAAAACTGAATAATTATTCATGTGGACTGACTGCGACCTCCATGCTGTCTTGCTGCAATGGGTCACTGAGCTGTAGTCTAGTATTCAGGTTCATTAACAGCTTTCAGCCACTAGGAGGAGCTCTAAGCTTCTTGTGTTGAAGTACCTGAAACACTGCTGCCCTCGGCTACTTTGACTCAGTTAAAGTCAAAGTTTCAAGGTTTACAGAAAGTAAAGGATAATGTTGTCAGGTGTGAAATATGTGGAGCAGAGTTGAGCTACGGTGGATTCACATGGACAAAAACGTCTCTCATTGCTAACATGATGGTAAAGGAAATGCTCAGCGTTGTTTAAGACGGGGAGAAAATAATCAGCTGTTATATTTTTATTGGTCTGTAAACCTGTAAGATTGATTCTTTTAATGAATGTGTTTGTGTAAAGAGATGAAGGCTGATTATCATTTAAATTAACACAAGTTTAGCAGTTAAAGCTGGTTAGTTATGGTACCTTCCCCCCCGGCCCACCCGGCGGCGGCTCAGTCCTCTCCAGTGTGGAGGCAGAGACAGTTCAGTCAGAGAGTGACGGACACACGACGGGACGATCTCTGGACGCTCACCATCAACTCCACCCGTCTGCTCCACCCGAGGCTGCAGGGCACACAGAGGTGCGTTAGATATCGACACCAGATGAAGGATGATCAATGTTGATCAGAAACTGAAGGACAGACTCACAGACAGATATTGACACCCAGCTTTCCTCCTGAAGACGAAAACTCCGTCTGGGTTATTCTCCTCGTCGTCGGTTGAAGATAACGGAGACTGCAGGAAGAAAGAGAAGCTCAGAGATCAGCTGGTTCAACATCACGATGCTCAGATAGAAACACTCAGACGCAGACTGACCAGCGGAGGCGGAGGAGAGTCGTCCTCTCCGGAGCTGTGGAAGTCGTACTGTTTGATGTCGGCCTTGTTGACGGTGTACGGGCCGGGCGGCCGACCTGGCCGTCTCTGTGGCGGACACAGTCTTTCCCGCCTGCCGCACTTCTTCTTTGGTCTGATGAGGTCGAAGGTCAGCTCGTCTCTGATGGAGAGCGGCTTCTTCTGGACCTGAAACACAAACACAAACACTGAGCGCTCTCGTTCCTCCGTCTCTTCGCGTGATGAAGATCTGATGACGACGAACCAACGGCGAGTTCGTACCTTCACATCAGCTTTGTGCCTGTTGTTGAGGGTCACTGGAGCGCTGTACAGAGGCTTCTCTCCCAGAGGAAGCGTCACCTCTCTGAGGATGTCTGCACTGAAATCTTCCATCTGATACCTGAACATGAACACATCATCATCAGGTTTGCTTCAGGTGAGTCAGAAACATGAACATGACTCATCTGATTTACTGCTTTACACTTTAAATAAGTTAAATTACTTTGAACACAAGTGAGGAGAGCTGATAGTTTCTGTCTCTACACACAGTTCCCAGTGTTCCCAGTGTGTGTTAACAGCAGTCAGGTGTCCATAAAGAGGTTTTCCTCTCTGTAATCATTCCTCTTGTTCATACTGACTATTAAAAGATGCCTTGGACTGGATCACAGTGTTTCAGTCATTTAAAGTCTCTGATCAGCTTCTATAGATCTTCATCAGTGTGAGTTACTATAGTTACTATAGTAACTATATCAGTGTGAGTTAGTCATATCAGTGATATCTGACACATTTACAGTCTGTTTAGCATCAGATTCCCTCTTAGTGTTTCCCTTCCTTCCTTCCTTCCTTCCTTCCTCCTCTTAGTGTTTCCTGTTTCTCTGTGGTGGAAGTACAGTAACAAAAAGACTTTGCTACTAAAAACAGTGTAACGCTGAAACATAGAAGATGAAGATTTGACTCATTCAGACGCTGAAGCTTCATATTAGCTTCACATCAACTTTTAAATCCATGTTTCCAGAGAAGGGGGACTGTGGGTTTAGTCCTCCATCACTTCCTGTAAACATGATGAAGGATCTAATGCTCAGTATGAACAGGAGGAATCATGACTGCTGGTTTCTTTGGTTCAGTCTCAGATCTGGCGTGAAATGACTCCGACCCGCCGTGACATCAGTTAGAAGAATAATAAACGACCATTAGACACAAATTAAACCCCCTCCTCACCTCCGCTCCACCACCTCCAGCGTGAGGTGCAGCAGCTCTCTCTTGGACTTCTCTCTCTTCTTGATCATCTCCAGGATTGTGACGGTCCGGCTGAACTCTCTCCTCAGTCTAAGCATCTTCTCGTAGGACGCCTCGTCGTTCTTTCGGTTCTTTTGGTTTAAAAAAAAAAGCAAAACGCTGAACATCAGAAACTAAAAGTGTGACGTTTGATCACCTGTCAGTTCGTCCTCAAACTAACTTCAACCTGCTCATAAACCACAGGAATAAATTAGTATGTCTTTAGTTCTTCTGGTTAGTGTTAATTTCCTTCAATTAAATCAGGGTTAAAACACGAATGACATGTTAGTACAGGGGGGTCAAACATGCGGCCCGTGGGCTAAAACCGGCCCACAGAGGGGTCCAATCCGGCCCACTTTCCTTCCTTCCTTCCATCTTTCCTTCCTTCCTTTCGTCTGTCCTTCCTTCCTTCTTTCCTTCCTTCCTTCCATCTTTCCTTCCTCTTTTTAATGATCCGGCCCACATAAGATCAAATTGTTCTGTATGTGGCCCTTGAATGAAAATGAGTTTAACTCTTCTGTGTTAGTAGAATATAAACCCAGTAGAGCTCTGAGATCTACTGACTCAGTTCAGATAGTTGAGCCCAGAGCTCTGAGATCTACTGACTCAGGTCAGATAGTCGAGCCCAGAGCTCTGAGATCTACTGACTCAGGTCAGATAGTCGAGCCCAGAGCTCTGAGATCTACTGACTCAGGTCAGATAGTTGAGCCCAGAGCTCTGAGATCTACTGACTCAGGTCAGATAGTTGAGCCCAGAGCTCTGAGATCTACTGACTCAGGTCAGATAGTCGAGCCCAGAGCTCTGAGATCTACTGACTCAATTACATGTTTTAATGTTTTATATAAAGCACATTGAGTTGCCATTGTGTATGAAATGCTTTATATAAATAAAACTGGCTTGTGTGTCTAATTTAAATGAAACCTGCTGGAAAATAAAACATGAACATGATGAAGGTCGTGTTGAGTCCGGCTGCTCGGCTCCAGCGACTCACCTTCCTGGTCTGCATCTTCTCCGTCCGCCGCCTGAAGGCCACGTAGGCGTCGTTGTTGGTGGACCCGTCTCTCTTCTCCTGCTTGATGTGAGGAATCAGCGACGGGCCGCGCCAGTTCTTCCTCTTCCTCAGCCAGTAGTCGTACACAGACTTCAGCAGGTAGTCGTCCTCGTTGAGCAGCAGCTTGGCCTCCGACATCGTAACCAGCTGGAAGCAACAAGCACAGCAGGGCGTGACCTCTGACCTCTAACACATCATCACTGACCTCTGACACATTATCACTGACCTCTGACACATCATCACTGACCTCTGACACATCATCTCTGACCTCTGACACATCATCTCTGACCTCTGACACATCATCACTGACCTCTGACACATCATCACTGACCTCTGACACATCATCACTGACCTCTGACACATCATCACTGACCTCTGACACATCATCACTGACCTCTGACCTCTGACACATTATCACTGACCTCTGACACATTATCACTGACCTCTGACACATTATCACTGACCTCTGACACATTATCACTGACCTCTGACACATCATCACTGACCTCTGACCACTGACCTCTGACACATTATCACTGACCTCTGACACATTATCACTGACCTCTGACACATTATCACTGACCTCTGACACATTATCACTGACCTCTGACACATCATCACTGACCTCTGACACATCATCACTGACCTCTGACACATCATCACTGACCTCTGACACATTATCACTGACCTCTGACACATCATCACTGACCTCTGACACATCATCACTGACCTCTGACACATCATCACTGACCTCTGACACATCATCACTGACCTCTGACACATCATCACTGACCTCTGACACATCATCACTGACCTCTGACCTCTGACACATTATCACTGACCTCTGACACATTATCACTGACCTCTGACACATTATCACTGACCTCTGACACATTATCACTGACCTCTGACACATCATCACTGACCTCTGACACATCATCACTGACCTCTGACACATCATCACTGACCTCTGACACATCATCACTGACCTCTGACCTCTGACCTCTGACACATTATCACTGACCTCTGACACATTATCACTGACCTCTGACACATTATCACTGACCTCTGACACATTATCACTGACCTCTGACACATTATCACTGACCTCTGACACATTATCACTGACCTCTGACACATTATCACTGACCTCTGACACATTATCACTGACCTCTGACACATTATCACTGACCTCTGACACATCATCACTGACCTCTGACACATCATCACTGACCTCTGACACATCATCACTGACCTCTGACACATCATCACTGACCTCTGACCTCTGACCTCTGACACATTATCACTGACCTCTGACCTCTGACACATCATCACTGACCTCTGACACATTATCACTGACCTCTGACACATTATCACTGACCTCTGACACATTATCACTGACCTCTGACACATTATCACTGACCTCTGACACATTATCACTGACCTCTGACACATTATCACTGACCTCTGACACATCATCACTGACCTCTGACACATCATCACTGACCTCTGACACATCATCACTGACCTCTGACACATCATCACTGACCTCTGACCTCTGACCTCTGACACATTATCACTGACCTCTGACACATCATCACTGACCTCTGACACATCATCACTGACCTCTGACACATCATCACTGACCTCTGACACATCATCTCTGACCTCTGACACATCATCTCTGACCTCTGACACATCATCACTGACCTCTGACACATCATCACTGACCTCTGACACATTATCACTGACCTCTGACACATCATCACTGACCTCTGACACATCATCACTGACCTCTGACACATCATCACTGACCTCTGACACATTATCACTGACCTCTGACACATTATCACTGACCTCTGACACATTATCACTGACCTCTGACACATTATCTCTGACCTCTGACACATCATCACTGACCTATGACCTCTGACATATCACCTCAGCGGTTCAGACCAGGACATTGATAAGCAGACAGATGGAGAAGCTTTACTGACATTAAACTCTTTGACAGACGACAGAATCAGAACTCAAAGCATCGGACTGTAACATAACGGTAAATCAGCAGTTTTAATACTCGTTCTCATCTAAAGTGACTCCAGCTTCAGTCCTCAGTCAGAGATATGAACACACTCTCAACCCCGTCACCGCAGGAGAATATCGATGTTCATTTAACAGCAGAGTCTCATTATCTCCTATTTTCATTTACTGTCATATTTAATCTATTTGTAAAAATGTCATCATATTTTTACACATTTAAAAACTTTCAACTAAATTGAACTTTTTTCTACAGTTCAGCGACGTCTCACTCTGAGCTTTATACTGGGACAAGTTCTCTAGTATTATACAGTTAAGTAGTTATATTCAGCTTCAGTAGCGTCATGTCTTTGTTGAATCTGCCTCTCTCTCTCTTCAGGGCTGTTAGATGAGAAACATCTGAGTGACTTAAAACTGAGGTTTTGTAACATCAGCTGATAAAATGTGCTGTGTTTGTTTCCTTAAACTTAATATCACTGTTAGCGTGTCTGTGTTATGCTAGCGGGAGGTACAGAGAGCTACAGGTGTGTTCAGGGTCGCAGTCAGACAGTCGGACACAGCGGTTCCAACCAGTCGTCCTGCAGAAAGCACCGCTGCAGATGTTGGTTGAACATTAATATACATCGCTGTAAATGTGTGCAGGAATTTCCCGCATTATAAAAGTGTTGGACTTGCGGGAATCAATTAAATTGTGCATAATACCCGCAATCCCGCGCTGAAATTCAGGCCCTGTGTGTGTGTGTGTGTGTGTGTGTGTGTGTGTGTGTGTTACCTGCTGTGTGTGTGTGTGTGTGTGTGTGTGTGTGTGTGTGTGTGAGTGTGTGTTACCTGCTGCGTGCTGGCCTTCTCCAGTCGGTCCACCATCGTCTCAAACTGCAGAGGTTTGATTTCCATCTTGCGGTTCAGTCTGTTGAGCAGCGTCTCGTCCTCAGAGTCCATGTCGTAGTCCGGCTGCTCCAGATCCAGACCCAGAGCTGCTCACACACACACACACACACACACACACACACACACACACACACGTTAGTGCACAACACACATACACACACACACACACGCGTGCAGCAGGTCGCAGGTCACACACACACACACACACACACACACACCAGTTAGTGCACAACACACACACACCAGTTAGTGCACAACACACACACACACACACACACACACACACACACACACACACACACACACACACACACACACACACACACACACACACACCAGTTAGTACACAACACACACACACACACACACACACACACACACACACACACACACCAGTTAGTACACAACACACACACACCAGTTAGTACACAACACACACAACACACACAACACGCACAACACACACAACACACACACACTCTCTCACACACACACACACACACCTGTCAACCCTCCCGTTTTTACCGGGATTCTCCCGTATTAAAAAAAATAATAATGTTGGTTTCCCGGAAAAATCCTGAATTTGTAAATTGTCATTTATTAAGATTGGAGAGAGAACCTGGTAGAACTAAAGCATCAGTGAGGAACAGAGAGGAACCTGGTAGAACTAAAGCATCAGTGAGGAACAGAGAGGAACCTGGTAGAACTAAAGCATCAGTGAGGAACAGAGAGGAACCTGGTAGAACTAAAGCATCAGTGAGGGACAGACAGAGAGGAACCTGGTAGAACTAAAGCATCAGTGAGGGACAGACAGAGAGGAGCCTGGTAGAACATCTGTGAGGGACAGACAGAGAGGAACCTGGTAGAACATCAGTGAGGGACAGACAGAGAGGAACCTGGTAGAACTAAAGCATCAGTGAGGAACAGAGAGGAACCTGGTAGAACTAAAGCATCAGTGAAGGACAGACAGAGAGGAACCTGGTAGAACTAAAGCATCAGTGAGGAACAGACAGAGAGGAACCTGGTAGAACTAAAGCATCAGTGAGGGACAGACAGAGAGGAACCTGGTAGAACTAAAGCATCAGTGAGGGACAGACAGAGAGGAACCTGGTAGAACTAAAGCATCAGTGAGGAACAGACAGAGAGGAACCTGGTAGAACTAAAGCATCAGTGAGGGACAGACAGAGAGGAACCTGGTAGAACTAAAGCATCAGTGAGGAACAGACAGAGAGGAACCTGGTAGAACATCAGTGAGGGACAGACAGAGAGGAACCTGGTAGAACTAAAGCATCAGTGAGGGACAGACAGAGAGGAACCTGGTAGAACATCAGTGAGGGACAGACAGAGAGGAACCTGGTAGAACTAAAGCATCAGTGAGGGACAGACAGAGAGGAACCTGGTAGAACTAAAGCATCAGTGAGGAACAGACAGAGAGGAACCTGGTAGAACTAAAGCATCAGTGAGGGACAGACAGAGAGGAACCTGGTAGAACTAAAGCATCAGTGAGGGACAGACAGAGAGGAACCTGGTAGAACTAAAGCATCAGTGAGGGACAGACAGAGAGGAACCTGGTAGGACTAAAGCATCAGTGAGGAACAGACAGAGAGGAACCTGGTAGAACTAAAGCATCAGTGAGCGACAGACAGAGAGGAACCTGGTAGAACATCAGTGAGGGACAGACAGAGAGGAACCTGGTAGAACTAAAGCACCAGTGAGGAACAGACAGAGAGGAACCTGGTAGAACTAAAGCATCAGTGAGGGACAGACAGAGAGGAACCTGGTAGGACTAAAGCATCAGTGAGGGACAGACAGAGAGGAACCTGGTAGAACATCAGTGAGGGAAAAAAAGTCACGGTTTCAAAAACACTAAAATGTTCCGTCACACCGTTCCTGCGGTATGAGGGTTTTTTTTTTTAATGTGTTTAGAGTGGAGGTCCCTCAGGCCGTGTGCAGCTGCAGCGTGAAGTACAACCCCTCCCGTACTCGGTTGCTGTTACAAGCAGGTAGCTCTGCAGGCTGTATGACGGCTGAAGGAGGCGAGCCCCCCGAACTCCCCCCCCCCCCCCCGTCTAAAAAGCGCCCAGTCAGCTGTATTTATACTTCGGCTACCGTAAAAAGAGATGGCCGCGGCTCGGGGGAAGAAGGTAACGGACAGTAGCGGCACGAGGAGGAAGAAGGTAACGGACAGTGGCAGCGTGAGGAGGAAGAAGGTAACGGACAGTAGCAGCGTGAGGAGGAAGAAGGTAACGGACAGTAGCAGCGTGAGGAGGAAGAAGGTAACGGACAGTAGCAGCGTGAGGAGGAAGAAGGTAAAGGACAGTAGCAGCGTGAGGAGGAAGAAGGTAACGGACAGTAGCAGCGTGAGGAGGAAGAAGGTAACGGACAGTAGCAGCGTGAGGAGGAAGAAGGTAACGGACAGTAGCAGCGTGAGGAGGAAGAAGGTAAAGGACAGTAGCAGCGTGAGGAGGAAGAAGGTAACGGACAGTAGCAGCGTGAGGAGGAAGAAGGTAACGGACAGTAGCGGCGCGAGGAGGAAGAAGGTAACGGACAGTAGCGGCGTGAGGAGGAAGAAGGTAACGGACAGTAGCAGCGCGAGGAGGAAGAAGGTAACGGACAGTAGCAGCGCGAGGAGGAAGAAGGTAACGGACAGTAGCAGCGCGAGGAGGAAGAAGGTAACGGACAGTAGCAGCGCGAGGAGGAAGAAGGTAACGGACAGTAGCAGCGCGAGGAGGAAGAAGGTAGCGGACAGTAGCAGTGAGAGGAGGAAGAAGGTAACGGACAGTAGCAGCGTGAGGAGGAAGAAGGTAACGGACAGTAGCAGCGCGAGGAGGAAGAAGGTAACGGACAGTAGCAGCATGAGGAGGAAGAAGGTCCCGGACAGTAGCAGCGCGAGGAGGAAGAAGGTAACGGACAGTAGCAGCGCGAGGAGGAAGAAGGTAACGGACAGTAGCAGCGCGAGGAGGAAGAAGGTAACGGACAGTAGCAGCGTGAGGAGGAAGAAGGTCCCGGACAGTAGCAGCGTGAGGAGGAAGAAGGTAACGGACAGTAGCAGCGGGAGGAGGAAGAAGGTAACGGACAGTGGCGGCGCGAGGAGGAAGAAGGTAACGGACAGTAGCAGCGCGAGGAGGAAGAAGGTAACAGACAGTAGCAGCGCGAGGAGGAAGAAGGTAACGGACAGTAGCGGCGCGAGGAGGAAGAAGGTAACGGACAGTAGCAGCCCGAGGAGGAAGAAGGTCCCGGACAGTGGCAGCGTGAGGAGGAAGAAGGTAACGGACAGTAGCAGCGCGAGGAGGAAGAAGGTAACGGACAGTAGCAGCATGAGGAGGAAGAAGGTAACGGACAGTAGCAGCCCGAGGAGGAAGAAGGTCCCGGACAGTGGCAGCGTGAGGAGGAAGAAGGTAACGGACAGTAGCAGCGTGAGGAGGGAGAAGGTAACGGACAGTAGCAGCGCGAGGAGGAAGAAGGTAACGGACAGTAGCAGCGCGAGGAGGGAGAAGGTAACGGACAGTAGCAGCGTGAGGAGGGAGAAGGTAACGGACAGTAGCAGCGTGAGGAGGAAGAAGGTAACGGACAGTAGCAGCGTGAGGAGGAAGAAGGTAACGGACAGTAGCAGCGTGAGGAGGAAGAAGGTAACGGACAGTAGCAGCGTGAGGAGGAAGAAGGTCCCGGACAGTAGCAGCGTGAGGAGGAAGAAGGTAACGGACAGTAGCAGCGTGAGGAGGAAGAAGGTAACGGACAGTAGCAGCGTGAGGAGGAAGAAGGTCCCGGACAGTAGCAGCGTGAGGAGGAAGAAGGTAACGGACAGTAGCAGCGCGAGGAGGAAGAAGGTAACGGACAGTAGCAGCGCGAGGAGGAAGAAGGTAACGGACAGTAGCAGCGCGAGGAGGAAGAAGGTAACGGACAGTAGCAGCGCGAGGAGGAAGAAGGTAGCGGACAGTAGCAGCGCGAGGAGGAAGAAGGTAACGGACAGTAGCAGCGTGAGGAGGAAGAAGGTCCCGGACAGTAGCAGCGTGAGGAGGAAGAAGGTAACGGACAGTAGCAGCGCGAGGAGGAAGAAGGTAACGGACAGTAGCGGCGCGAGGAGGAAGAAGGTAACGGACAGTAGCGGCGCGAGGAGGAAGAAGGTAGCGGACAGTAGCAGCGCGAGGAGGAAGAAGGTAGCGGACAGTAGCAGCGCGAGGAGGAAGAAGGTAACGGACAGTAGCAGCGCGAGGAGGAAGAAGGTAACGGACAGTAGCAGCGTGAGGAGGAAGAAGGTAACGGACAGTAGCAGCGCGAGTAGGAAGAAGGTAACGGACAGTAGCAGCGCGAGGAGGAAGAAGGTAACGGACAGTAGCAGCGTGAGGAGGAAATACATCCTATATGATCGAGAGCAAGTCTCCAAAACCTGTTGAGATTCAGTTTTAAGCTCCTGCTGCGTTTATGTATTTATATTCATCTTAGAAGTGTTTTTACTTGTTTCAATTCTTTATGTTCTGATCTTGAGCCACAGGTTCATTTATTTGCATTTTGTGTTTTTTTTTCACAAAAAATAATTAATTTATGTCGTGACTTGAGCTGCAGGTTTAGCCTCAGTTAAAGGACTGCACTTATTTTTTATTATTATTTATTTTAAATACATAAAAATAAAAGACCTTTCAATGGGGAAAAAATCAGGTTTTTTTGGTTTAAATACAGACATTTCAAACTATCACATTTTATAGCTGTAATCATAAAATCGTGAAACCGTGATACTTTTACCTCAGGTTATCATACCGTCAGAATCTCATACCGGCCCACGCCTACCTGGTAGAACTGAAGCACCAGTGAGAGACAGACAGCGTTACGGCCATACGGCTCAATGTTCTTTGAGCCGTATGGCAATGTTCTGTTGGTTATGTGTTTGTGTCGCGTATAAAACGAAGTCACGGCAGTTTCACGGAGCCGTTGCTATGACGACCCCGCCCACGTTGAGTAGGTAGGCTAATTCTTTGTAATGGAAAAGGTCGTTCCTGGAACCGAGCCGAGTCGAGTCGTGGAAAAGCGCCAAAAGAGATGTTTTTAATAAAGTTTGTAAAACAACTACAACGGATTAAAGCCTCAAAGAAACGACAGGTCAGAATCTCCCTTCAGCTCAAAGTTGACCGGTATCACACACACACACACGCGCGCACACACACACACACACGCACACACACAGGCAGCAGGTAACACAGACACAGACACACACAGACACACACAGACACACACAGACACACACAGACACACTAAAACACACACACACACACACACACACACACACACACACACACACAGGCAGCAGGTAACACAGACACAGACACACACAGACACACACAGACACACTAAAACACACACAGACACACACACACACCCTCTCTCTCTCTCTCTCTCTCTCTCTCTCTCTCTCTCTCTCAGGTACTCACGCTGTATGTGGATCAGCTGTTTGGGGACTTTGACTTCTCCCTTGTAGAGCCGGTCGTAGTAGGTGGTGTTGCTCTCTGCTTCAGGGACGGGGATCACCATGTTCTCCTTCTTCTCCCTGAACACCTGCTGGGCCGAGATCGCCCTCTGCAGGTGGTGCTCCTGAAACACACACATGTTACAGTTTATGGGAAAGCATTGGGGGGGGGGGCCTGGAGGAGGAGGCACAGACTCATCTTCCTCCTCCTCATCATCATCATCTTCCTCCTCCTCCTCCTCCTCCTCCCCATCTTCCTTCTCAGGGCTGTACAGTGCGACAGTTTTCGTCGCATTTGCGAATAAAAATCATCCTGTGCGAAGAGAAATATGTAAACACTCGCACATGTGCGAATGAGCTGCACAGGCAGGCATCATGCACTGAGAAAAGTACTGTAGTATTAAAAAAGTAGTATTTGTGTTGGTAGAACTGCTCAATGGGAGTTGTAGTTCTAAGTGTATACTGTGCATGTCATTTCAAATATTTAAGAACTACATACAGTGGTCCCTCGCTATAACGCAGTTCACCTTCCGCCGTCATTTTTGTGTCATTTTTTTAATGTAATTTTTTTAGCGGAAAAAGACGCTCCAGCGGAGCAGCGCCAGGACACAGAGGCGCATTGAGAGGAAATGTGAGATAAGCGCGAGTCACTATTAATAATTTCTAATGTGTCCAACCTCGTAGGTTGATCGTTAAAAGTGAATTCGTTATTTCTAAAAGCCATCATAATCATTTATATGATGAATTGCATCGTTTACTGTATATTTGTATACACTGTAGTATATACAAATATATATTGAGTGTTTTAACAAGAGAAACTGTGAGAAAATGTTAATACCTGACTGATAAAAGTGTATAAGGTGTGTACTGAGGGGTTTAAAAGCCTTAAAAATCCATGGTGATTGTGCTGTTAAAGAACCTGTTCTTATTGCTTTTTAACAAATCATTTCTGATATCAAATAACAACAATAAACATCTTAACGGTCCACCCGGGTGTGCTACTGAATTTTTCTTTGTGCTACTTTTTAACTTGCTAGCACCAGTGCTACCACTTGAAAAAGTAAGCGTACAGCCCTGCTTCTCCTCCTCCCCATCTTCCTCCTCCTCCTCCTCCCCATCTTCCTCTTCCTCCTCCCCCCCTTCCTCATCATCTATGTATCCAGCTCGCTCTCCTCTTCCTCTCTTCTTTTTCCTCTTCTTCCTCTCTTAACCCTCAGACCTTCACAGCAAAGCTTCAAATGAAATGGAATAATTGCTGCTGAAGCTTCAAACCCCCCCCCCCCCCCCCAAACCCCCCCCCCGCCCCTAAAAAGCTCTTCAGGAACAGATCAGATCTCTTTATAACTCGTCTCTTCAGCCTCAGGAAGAGTCGACTCTCTGTGATGAAGAACGTCTCCTCACCAGAGTCAAATGTCACGTTGAGATATTTGATAAATAATAATAATAATAATAATAATCTAACGTAGAAATGAATCATGTCTGAGTGGATAAAAGCAGATAATAGAGGCATATTATAATACTTCTATAAAGTCAATATAAAAGTTTGACATCAGAAACTATGCAGTGACACGTAAAGGATGCGGTTGCCATGGAAACCTCATCCAGCTGCATGGTTTCCGGTTTAGCCTTCGTGCTGCGACAAACAGACGTAAAAGCTCCTCTCATCTCTAACCCCAACCCTTCCTCCAGCTCTGACCTGCTGCAACAGCCGGGGAAACTTTCCATGGGAATTAACGGGAATATATGGAAATAATCTGCTTCCTGTCTGCTTCAGGTGTGTTTGGGTCATGTGATGTAGGTTGAGGCTCGCTGTCAGTCATGTTCAAACAACAACAAAGGTTTCATATCTTTAACCCTCCTGTTGTCCTCGAGTCAAGGAAGGAAAGGAGGGAAGGAAGGAAGGAAAGGAGAAGGAGGGAGGAAGGAAAGGAAGGAAGGAGGGAAGGAAGGAAGAAAGGGAGGAAAGGAAAGAAGGAAAGGAGGAAGAAGGAAGGAAAGGAGGAAGGAAGGGAGGAGGGAGGGAGGAAGGGAAGGAAGAAAGGAGGCAGGAAGGAAGGGAGGCAGGAAGGAAGGAAGGAAAGAAGAGAGGCAGGAAGGAAGGAAGGAAAGAAGGGAGGAAGGTAGGAAGGAAGAGGAAGGAAGGGAGGAAGGAAGGAAAGGAAGGAAGGAAGAAGGAAGGGAGGAAGGAAGGAAGGAACAGAGGGGGTCAGGAAGGTTAAAGGAATATAAAACTTGTCTCCAGTGATGATTTGAACCCAAACATGATCTTTACATAGTTGTAACCAAGGAAACTAGACATTAACCACAGCTTAGTCACACCTTCAAACATCTTTATTTTAGAGACACACACACACACACACACAGAGACAGAGACACACACACACACACACACACACAGACACACAGACACACACACACACACACACACACAGAGACAGAGACACACACACACACACACAGACACACACACACACACAGTCACACCTTCAAACATCTTTATTTTACCTCCCTAAAGATCCTCATGTGTGAAAATACTAAACTAAACAATCATTG
The DNA here is from genome assembly GCF_027409825.1 of Scomber japonicus. NCBI lineage: Eukaryota > Metazoa > Chordata > Actinopteri > Scombriformes > Scombridae > Scomber > Scomber japonicus. The sequence continues at coordinate 661,650 of NC_070588.1, read as the reverse complement.
TTCATCAAGGCTGGAGATAATCCTTCATCCTAATCCAGGTTCAAAACTCAATTAATGCTGATTTTGATTTCTGACATAAACTCTCAGCTCTAATCTGAAGGTGTGAGAAGCCGATCGGTCCGAACATGACTGACAGCGAGCCTCAACCTGCATCACATGACCCAAACACACCTGAAGCAGACAGGAAGCAGAGAGGAAGGAGAGAGGAAGGAGAACAGGAAGCAGAGAGGAAGGAGAGAGGAAGGAGAACAGGAAGCAGAGAGGAAGGAGAACAGCTGATGAGTCCAGTTACATGAGACTCAGACTGAGGTTCTGTTTGGAACCGACCAACTAGAACCGACCGTGAGCTCTTCAGTCACTGGAACGTTCCTCGTTTCTAGAACCGCTGGATGAGTTTATTCTACCTGCTTTGATTCTGTGTCTGTGTCTCTGTGTGTGTCTGTGTGTCTCTGTATGTGTGTGTGTGTTTGTGTGTGTCTCTGTGTCTGTGTGTGTGTGTGTCTCTCTCTCTCTGTGTGTGTGTGTGTGTGTGTGTCTATGTGTGTGTGTCTGTATGTGTGTGTGTGTGTCTCTCTCTATGTGTGTGTGTGTGTGTCTCTCTGTGTGTGTGTGTCTCTCTCTGTGTGTGTGTCTCTATGTCTCTCTGTCTCTCTGTCTGTGTGTGTGTGTGTGTGTGTGTGTGTGTGTGTGTGTGTGTGTAGTATTATGTCTGAACACTAAGTACAGTAACAGTAAAATCATCTTCACTTTAATCAAACTATAAAAACTGCATTAAGAGAGTAAGTCTAATTTAAACTGATTCAGACTCTGACCAGAAAACAACCTTTATAACAAACTATGAACCCATTTATTACTAATATTAATATAAATATAAATATTAATATAAATATAAATATAAATACAACCTGTTAATAATACCATATATATAATAATACCAACCTGTTAATTTCAACCTGTTCATAAACTGAACATCAATCAGCTGCTTCTGTTAACAGTGTTAAAATGGTTCTTGTGTTTCTGAGTGAATAAATGTTTTATTACAGTTATGTTATTATTATTATTATTATTATTATTATTATTATTATTATTATTATTATGAGCCAGAGCTGGTGACTTCAGACTCGACTCGGACTCGAGGCTGGAGACCATTATTTTCATGTTATCATTTATATTCTCATTATTTATTATCTGTCATTCATCTTCTCTGTTTGATCTCTGGCTGTGACCCTCCGGACCCTCCGGACCCTCTGGCTGTGACTGAGCCCGTCTACGACTGTATACTGGGTTAGAAACTCTCTGATTTCAAGACGACGGCCCAACAGGAGTCTCTTGGATCTTTACATAAAGATGTGTCAGGGAGGTGAGATGAGTTTTATACAGACAGCTTTTCATTTTCATTTTGAAGTACAGCTTTTGATTTACTAGCACCATGGTTGGTTACTAAGACAGTTATTTCTTCTTAAGGAAAATATTTGGTGTTTTTTTTTTCAGAAATGTGTTAGTAAGTTAGTAAGTTTTAAGTTAGTAAGTTAAATGAGTAAACTCATAATGTACTGGCACCATTCTGGGTGTGTTTCTTCATTGCTGCGTGCCGGTTATCTAAACACATTATTGGTGATATATTTCTTTTATTGTATTTTACAGCATTGTTAAAGAAATGTACAGTTATTGAAACAATGCTTTGTATTTGTTCCACATCACATTGCTGTAGATTTATCAGTACTGTCTCATATAGAGGATTTTACAGCTTATAGAATCTGAATTTGATTTAGTGTTTGCGAGAGAGACTTGAAACTTGACTTGGACTCTTAAAAACTGACTTGTGAACACCTCTGTTATTAGGTTACAGTATGATGGTCTTACTGGTCTTACTGGTCGACCCCCCCCCCCACCCCCCCGCTCATCTGGGGCCATTTATAAGTGAAAGCATCGTCCTGGTGAGAACAGACTCAAACCAGAGCTGAGAGTTTATGTCAGAAATCAAAATCAGCATTAATTGAGTTTGAACCTGGATTAGGATTAATGAAGGATTATCTCCAGTCTTGATGAACAATGATTGTTTAGTTTAGTATTTCCACACATGAGGATCTTTAGGGAGGTAAAATAAAGATGTTTGAAGGTGTGACTGTGTGTGTGTGTCTCTGTCTGTGTGTGTGTGTGTGTGTGTGTGTGTGTGTCTCTAAAATAAAGATGTTTGAAGGTGTGACTAAGCTGTGGTTAATGTCTAGTTTCCTTGGTTACAACTATGTAAAGATCATGTTTGGGTTCAAATCATCACTGGAGACAAGTTTTACATTCCTTAAAGATATGAAACCTTTGTTGTCATGGCAACAGTGAACACTAACATTAACTGACATGAGCAAGATTAAGATTAGAGTTTCTAAATGTTGGTTTAGATTATTTTATATTTCCCATCGCTAGCAGCCTTAACTCAAACCTTCTGAACCTTTACGTTCACTCAGAGGAGCGAGAGGAGAAATCATGCTCCAGGACATCTTACTGTTTCTCTCATTTTCCAGGACTAGAACTGGGTATAAACTGGTATAAACTGGGTCTAAACTGGGTCAATGGTTTTCCAGGACTTGTGGGAATCCTGACTTGAATGTCTCAGAGTCAGTTTGTGTCACATCAGATGTTTTATAAAAGTATATAAATGTGTATAAAAGCTTGTTTCCTGCAGCTGGTAGAGTTCTGGTTCTGGTTCTGTTAGTTTCCTTCCTCTTATTAAACAGTCTAATGTTAGTTTATCAGTAATGTTTCATCCCGTTTAATCTCAATCACTCTCAGTTATTCAGCGCAGGCTGCGTCGCCCGTTACCATGACAACAACGTAAGAACGGCCTACGTCATCCCCACAGAGCGCGCTCACGGCTCCGCGGCGCTACGCTGACAGCGTACACCGTACGTAGAAGCAACGTAAACTACGTACGTGCTTCTCCCCGGCCCAGTCCCGGCTGCCAGCGTACGGACTAACCTGTACGTAAACACTTAGTGAATACGGGCGTGCTGCGGAGCTAATGCTAATGCTACCTGCCACAGAGCGTAATAAACGGGTCTTACCAGCTCCTCTTCCTTCTCCATCCCGGTGGGCATCTGCGGCACGGCTCTGCTGATGGACACGCAGTCCGTCAGGTCCGGTACGTCTCTGTTCCGGTACACCGGGAGCGGTTTGGCGGCGTCCAGCGCGCGCGCCCGGAACGAGAGTTTACTCATTGTTTGCGCCAATCAGCGACGACCCGAAAACCCGCCAATCCCGCCAAAAACCCGCCAAACAGCGCCGTGAATCCGCTCGGCACGAGACTGTCTTCTCTTCAGCAGAGCTCATCGGTGTCCAGTGCTCCGGTAACCGGCGGGAGGGCTCCTCAGCGGCCGGTTTACCGGGAAGAACGGGCCGTTTCTCCGGCCGAGACAAACATGGCGGACATATCCACACCAGCATCCCATCAGCCACCGCGGCACGCACACAGGACGGTGCGCGCGCAGCTCCCCAAGGCAACTTTGTATCCATAAAAAAGAACCTCAAGTTATTTCATCCTGATAGAACCCAGATAGAACTCTTATAGAACCCTGATAGAACTCTTATAGAACCCTCTTATAGAACCCTGATAGAATTATAATAATACTTCTTAATCATTATAGAATTTTAATAAAATCAGTATAATGGATAATTGATGATGATAGAACCCTCTTATAGAACCCTGATAGAACTTTGATAGAACCCTGATAGTGCACTGGTGGGTGAAGAGGTCTGGGGTGTGTGTGTGTGTGTGTGTGTGTGTGTGTGTGTGTCTGTGTGTGTTTGTGTGTGTGTCTGTGTGTGAGTGTGTGTGTGTGTTTGTGTGTGTGTCTGTGTGTGTGTGAGTGAGTGTGTGTGCGTGCATGTGCGTGAGTGTGTGTGTGAGTGTGCGAGTGTGTGTGTGTGTGTGTGCGTGCACATGCGTTTGTGTGTGAGTGTGTGTGTGTGTCTGTGTGTGAGTGTGTGTGCGTGCACATGCGTTTGTGCGTGTGTGCGTGCGTTTGTGTGTGAGTGTGTGTGTGTGTGTGTGTGAGAGTGTGTGTGTGAGTATGTGTGTGAGTGTGTGTGTGTGCGTGCACGTGCGCGTGTGTGTGTGCGCGTTTGTGTGTGTGAGTGTGTGTATTCTCTCCTCTCATACTGTTCATATTCACAGTTTGTTCTCCTCATAAAAAGAGTTTCTACCAAACATTGAAGCTCAGATGTGTTTAAAGCAATAATCAATAATCTGATCAATAAATGTGATTAAAGCTTGACTCATGTTTCAGAGCAGAGAGAGTTCCTGACAGACCTCCACTCCAGTCCCATGGTGAGGGGAGGGATGGTTAGAGTCAGGCAGGTAGCTCCATCTAGTGGACAGAGAGTAGAACTACAGCATCAGTCAGGTAGCTCCATCTAGTGGACAGAGAGTAGAACTACAGCATCAGTCAGGTAGCTCCATCTAGTGGACAAAGAGTAGAACTACAGCATCAGTCAGGTAGCTCCATCTGGTGGACAGAGAGTAGAACTACAGCATCTGAGTCTGTGAGTTCATTATATTATAACGTAGTATGAATACAGTGTAAATGTGTTATTTAATAATTAATGAGAGATATTAAAGAGTGTAGACCTGCTGTATGTGTAAAGTGCATTTAGGTGATTTCTGTTGTGATTTGATATAAATAAATAAAGATTGATATTTATTTTCTAGGCTGGGAACGCCTCTTCATTTAAGTGTCTTTTAACCCTTTATTGGGCAAATAATTATATTTGGTAACTCCTGTAAATATCCCAAAATATCCTTCCTTCCTTCCTTCCTTCTTTCCTTCCTTCCTTCCTTTCCTTCCTCCCTGCCTTCTTTCTTCCCTTCCTCTTTTCCTTTCTCCCTCCCTCGTTCCTTATTTCCTCCGTCCTTCCTTCTTTTCCTTCCTTCCATCTGTTCTTCCTCCCTCCCTCCTTCTCTCCTCCCTTGCTTCTTTCCTTCCTCCATCCTTCCTTCCATCTGTTCTTCCTCCCTCCCTCCTTCTCTCCTCCCTTCCTTCTTTCCTTCCTCCATCCCCCTTTCTTCTTCCTTCCTTCCTTCCTTCCTTCTTTCCTTCCTTTCCTTCCTCCCTGCCTTCTTTCTTCCCTTCCTCTTTTCCTTTCTCCCTCCCTCATTCCCTATTTCCTCCGTCCTTCCTTCCTTTCCTTCCTTCCATCTGTTCTTCCTCCACTTTATAAACGCCTGTTAACCCTTTCAGCCAGTGCTCCCTCAGGCCTTACAGACCTGACTGTCTGATGTTTGGTATCATCAGTAAAAAGACTCATTTCACTTTCACACTTTTCATACTACTAAGCTGCATCAGTTTGTATTATTATTACTTGGTTCTGCAGCAAAGTGAAGCCACCAAGTTACTGACTCTCAGCTGTTACTTTCACTTTCACTCTCTTCTGTCCAGGCAGGATTCATAGTACAAAGCACACACAGTACACACAATACACCCGTAAAGCACACAGACACACAGCAGTGTGGTTTTCTGTTAAGTCACATGGTTTGCTTAAGGAAGGAGGAAGCTTCACTCGACTTGGGGCAGCAGCAGCAGAAGAAGAAGACCAGCAGAGAGACTGAAAGCTGCAGGTAAAGATTTCTCTCCTCAGTTTATTTATTTCATGAGCTGTATGATGTTAGCATGTTAGCATGTTAGCTCTCCATGCTCTCTGTGAGCTGTGCTTAATGAAGCTTTTATGTTAATGAGGTCACATGAGCAGCAGTTTTACAGCTTCTTTAACTTTTAGGACTTTAGTTTGGAGATGGAAACTAAAGCTTGTTCTAATCTGCTCTGCTCTTTATAAACCGACGTGTCTCAGTCTGTTATTGATTGGTAATAACTTGTGTATCTTTTGAATGTCATCTGCACATGGTTTGGTAGCAGAAACAATCAATCTGTGACAGTTTGGAGCTAAAGCTTGTTGTGTGAAACACTGGCTCACAGTGACTGAGTGATAAAGTTAACCTGATCCCAAACTGGATCAAACTTTAACCCAGTGATGTTCAGTGTGTATAAATCTGTACACAGGATACAAAGTGTGTGTCACATATCATCTGATTCATTTATCACATATTTCACTCAAAACTTTCATAAATATGAACTGGAAGTGGAATTCATGCAGGTGTGATTCTATGGAAGCTAATCTTTGCTGTAATAATCTGAATTATATCAATTAAATTATTAAATGTACAAAGTTTAATCACTACTGAAGTTTAAATACGACTGAATTTAAAGCACTGAAATATTTCTGGATTCATTTGGTCTGAAATTCTCTGTAGTTACTTTAAAAATGTGTAACATTAGAAAGTTAATTTCCAGTATATATTTACTTATTTTAAGGTTCTCAAACTCAAATACAAAATCATAGTGCTGAATATTCAATAATTATATTCAAGTCTAAACTCAAATACACTGAAATTCAGATACTATAATTAAAGATGTGAAATTAGGCTGCACTGTTCAGAGTCTGCTTGGAAATGTGAACACTACAAGGAAGAGTCAGCCTCTTAATGCTGATGAGGAACGTGATGCTCCTCTCTGAGCTTCTGGAAAAATAATCATAATCTGCAGAAATGGAAAATAGACCGATCTTTTAAATTACATGATGTTTGATGTACTGTTGCTTTGTTATATGTGTAAGGAGTCCTTGAGTGCTTTGAAAGGCGCCGTTAAAGGCGCCCCCTCCCCCCCCCATCACGGTTTACTGATACAATAGGGCTTCACGCTGGTCAGCGTTCGGGCCCTAATAATAATAATAATAATAATAATGATAATAATAATAATAATAATAATAATAATAATAATAATGATAATGATAATATAAAGAAAAACCTGAATATAACTTTTTAATTTTAAGGACCAGAATCTTTCATCTTCTGAAATTGTACAACTTTACAAAACAACATATAAAACATAGAGACTTGCTTCCATATGTTTCAGTAAGTTGAATTTAGAGGCCACATGTATATCAACTATCAGCTGCAGGTGAGATAAATACCTCAGTGGCTCTGAGTCTGAATCCAGATGAAACATTTTGGTATGAAAAGGAGCGATTCAGAGGAGCTTTCAGCATTATCAATATTAACCATGTTCAGACTGAATCAAACCATTCATCCTGTTGAATCTGGACAAATGAGTCGAATCACATTTATGAACATGAGGTAAAAGTAAAACCTGTAATAACATTGTGAGTTTTGATATTTGATGATGGGCGTGTTGGAGGATTTAATGAAACTATGAAGGATCGATTCTGGTTCCTGTGTAGAGTTATTTCTGAAACTCACGTTACAGACTAAAGCTGAAAACATGAAAAACACATTCGTCTCATTGCTTGTTTCTTTCACACCACAGCAGATAAACACAGACCAGACATACAAGAAAACCAAGAAGGGAGCAAGTCTGAGTCTGGAGGACGAGATCAGCAGAAGATGGCCTTCGGTATTACTATTGGTGGTGTTGTTGGTGTTATTAGTATTGCTGGGTATCTCCTCTGGCCTTCAGGTACACTCAAAGGTTTGTCTTTTATTAAACTTCATATTATCTTCAGCTGAACTTTGGATGGAGGGTTTTATATTTTACAGTGTTGTGTGATTCAGAGAGAATATCTTCAGATTCAGTGTTAAATTAAGACTTTTAAAAACACCAATCAGTTCTTAAAGTATAATTTTAAGGGACTTTTACTTTACTTTAATATCTGTTTGTACGACTTGATATTATTTATTATTATTATTATTTATTATTTATTTAACGGCTATAGATCAATTTTACATGAAATAATATAAAGTTATAAATCACATTTTTAAGATTAAAACATTAAACTAATTATTACAGATATTATTTCGCTTTTCCACTGACTTGCAATTTTGCTAAAATAAATAAATAAAATATACATATATATATATACAAATATACATAAATAGACATAAAATAAAGCAAGAAAGGATCAAAATTGTATTGCAGATTCTTCATAAAGTCACTGCAAACTCATTAATAATCATCATCACAGTTCAGATCTGACCATGTTTCTTCATCACTGCTGCTTGTTCACAGAGGAGGAGGCCCGGTTCATTAAGAACCTGTCTAACGTGGAGGGAGCTGAGATGGACAGCGTGAAGCTCATCTGTGAGGTTTACAAACCCAGCGCCGACGTCCGCTGGTTCAAAGGAGACAAAGAGCTGCCGGAGGGAGGACGCTACGACCAGATGGTAGACGGGAAGAGGAGGATCCTCCTCATCCAGAACCTGAAGATGGACGATGCTGGAGAGTACACCTGCAGGCTGAGTCCCGACATCATAACCTCTGCAATCCTGAAGATTAATGGTACCAAAGATTTACAAAACAAAAAAGCATGATTGATGTTGACTGATCATCACTGAATGTGCCACTGGTGGAAAGTAACCAAGTACATTTACTCAAGTACTTTACTGTAGTACAGTTAGAGGTACTTGTACTTTTTGGATGGAGGGCTTTAGATTTACAGTGTTGTGTGATTCAGAGAGAATATCTTCAGATTCAGTGTTAAATTAAGACTCTTAAAGACACCAATCTGTTCTTTGGAGGGCTTGTACTTTACTTTAATATCTGTTTATATATATTCTGTTTATATATGTTTATACTTCTTGATACTTATATATAAGTTATATTTATTTAACAGCTTTAGTTACTTTTAAGGTCAGTTTAACAGCATTGTGTAGTAATGGAGTATTTTTAGTCCAAAATCCAAAAAAACAGAAAATGCAATTCACAGGGCAGAGGTACAAAATCACTGGGTAAAAGCTCATAATCTGAAAAACAAAACTGGTCAATAACACTCAGAATAAACACTGAGAAACAGACGCTGGAACACGGACAGAAATCTAACAAGACAATCTGGCACAGAAGGGAAAGAGCACACCACATATAAACACTGGGAGTTAACGAGACAGGTGTATCACATGAGGCGAAACACACACACACAAAACAGAAATCTGATGGAGGAGATCATATTTTTGTCACGTGACTCCTTTGAATATAACGTTACATCCAGACTGAGTTCATGATTATCTGATTACGCCCAGAGAGTGTGAATAATGAGGCAGGAATCATTTCTGGTGTTCTGGTAAAATGTGTACATCCAAACTGAACTTTTCTTCCTAAATGATCAACATTATAATTCAAAGGAAGATGACACAATTGAAAGGTATAAAACATATATTTAAGAACAACATATACCACCAAAATAAGCAAATTAGGCAACTTTGTTTAAATTTAGAGTTGCAAAGATGAATACACCAACAATTATATAATATTCTAGTACTCAGTATGTCTTCCCTTACTTGTATTACATGTTCTCATGTTTCCTAAATGTTTGTCTTTGTAGAACCCGAGCCGAAGCCTTCTCCACGTAAGACATTAAACTCTGTTTCTGAATTCTGACCTTTATTCATACAGAATGACATGATGTTAATGAAAATATGTGTTTTCTCTTCAGTTCTGAGTGAACCATGGAGAAAAATGCCTTGGGGGTGAGTTCATGTCTCTGCTGTTTAACACAAAGGATGGAGAGTGATCAGCATGTTTGTAGTTTTAGTAAGCAGCAGCACAAACAGCTTCAGAGAAGCTGCAGACAACAGAGGATCTAGTCAGCTATCCCAATTACGGTTGTCCTCGTGCACAAACCTACAGATCGTGGATGTCATAGTCTCACAAGTTGCTGCCACAATGAGTTCCTCAGCAGAGAGCACAGCCACACACTATTCAGTTAACCCTTTTATTAACAAGACAAAAGCTCATGCAGCCCCCTGTGTGCTGCTGTCGCCCGGCGCTCAGGCACACGGCTCAAATAGGGCAACATGTCATTGGTGTTGTATAGGAACCTCATATCAACACTCAACAACAGCAAAGAAACATATGAAAAAGAAGGTCAGTTTTATACTGTTGACCATATATTGAACTTCTGAAAATCTACATTTGACAACAAATGGGATACCGTTACCGTTACTGTCCTCTTCCTCTAACCCTGGTCGGGTCTCGGGGGGGCAGCAGCCTAAGCAGGAAGCCCAGACTTCCCTCTCCCCAGCCACTTCGTCCAGTCCGGGGATCCCGAGGGGTTCCCAGGCCAGCCGAGAGACATAGTCTCTCCAGCGTGTCCTGGGTCTCCTACCGGTGGGACGGGCCCTGAACACCTCACCAGGGAGGCGTCCGGGAGGCATCCTGACTAGATGCCCGAGCCTCCTCATCTGGTTCCTCTCAACGCGGAGGAGCAGCGGGTCTACTCCGAGCTCCTCCCGGATAACTGAGCTTCTCACCCTATCTCTAAGGGAGAGCCCAGCCAGCCTACGGAGGAAGCCGCTTGTACCAGCGATTTTGTTCTTTCAGTCACTACCCAAAGCTCATGACCCCTCCCTGAGCTACTACCTTATCATGGTGGAGGGGTTTGTGTGTCCAAATGACCCCAGGAGCTCAGTTGTCGGGGGCTTTTATGCCCCTGGTAGGGTCTCCCATGGCAAACAGGTCCGGGGGGAGGGGCCAGACAAAGGGTAGCCCAGAAGACCCTATTGATGAATTAAAAAATGGTTTTCTGTGTCCCTCGCCCAGACGTGGGTTACCGGGGCCCCCCTGGAGCCAGGCCTGGAGCTAGGGCTCAGTGGCGAGCGCCTGGTGGCCGGGCCTTCGCCCATGGTGCCACAGCCCAAGAGGGGACATGGGACCCCGCTCCCACAGACTCACCACCAGTGGGAGGGACCAAAGGGGTCGGCTACATTGTGAGCTGGGCGGCAGCCGAAGGCGGGGACCATGGCGGTCCGACCCTCGGCTGCAGAAGCTAGCTCTAGGGACGTGGAACATCACCTCTCTGGTGGGGAAGGAGCCTGAGCTGGTGCGTGAGGTGGAGAAGTTCCGGCTAGATATAGTCGGCCTCACCTCGACGCATAGCAAGGGCTCTGGAACCAGTCTTCTCGAGAGGGATTGGACTCTCTTCCACTCTGGAGTTGCCACTGGTGAGAGGCGCCGGGCAGGGGTGGCAACACTTTTTGCTCCCCGGCTTGGTGCCTGTATGTTGGAGTTTACCCCGGTAGACGAGAGGGTAGCCTCCCTCCACCTTCGGGTGGGGGTATGGATCCTGACTGTTGTTTGTGCCTATGGTCCAAACAGCAGCTCAGAGTATCCGCCCTTCTTGGACTCCTTGGAGGGGGTGCTGGTCCCTCTGGGGATTCCCTCGTTCTGCTGAGGGACTTCAACGCTCACGTTGGCAGCGACAGTGAGACCTGGAGGGGTGATTGGGAGGAACGCCCCCCCCGAGCAGTGTTCTGTTTTTGGACTTCTGTGCGAACACCATGTTCAAGCATAAGGGGGTCCATATGTGCACTTGGCACCAGGACACCCTAGGCCGCAGTTCAATGGTTGACTTTGTAGTCGTGTTGTCGGACTTGCGGCCGCATGTCTTGGACACTCGGGTGAAGAGAGGGGCGGAGCTGTCAACTGATGGATGGGAGTTGGCTCCGATGGTGGGGGATGGTAAATGGTAAATGGACTGTACTTATATAGCGCCTTTCTAGTCTGTGCGACCACTCAAAGCGCTTTACATGACATGTCATATTACCCTTTCACACACATTCATACACTGATGGCAGGGGCTACCACGCAGGGTGCCAACCTGCCATCAGGGGGATCTAACCATTTATACACATCCATACGCCGTTGGCACAGCAACGGGAGCAATTTGGGGTTAAGTGTCTTGCCCAAGGACACATCGACATGTGGACGGAGCCGGGAATCGAACCACCAATCTACCTCCTGCCCACAGCCGCCCGGGGGAGGATCCCGGTCAGACCTGGCAGACCTGTAGGACTCCGGAGGCAGCAGGCAGGTACCGGCAGACCAAGCGGAGCGCAGCTACGGCAGTCACTGAGGCAAAAACCCGGACATGGGAGGAGTTCGATGAGGCCATGGAGAACGACTTCCGGACGGCTTCGAAGAGGTTTTGGACCACCATCCGGCGTCTCAGGAGGGGGAAGCAGTGCGCCGTAAACACTGTGTACAGTGGGGACAGTGCACTGCTGACCTCGACTCGGGACGTTGTAGATCGGTGGAAGGAATGCCTCCTCAATCCCACCAACACGCCTTCCGGTAACGAAGCAGGGCCGGGGGACTCGGGTGTGGGCTCTCCTATCTCTGGGGTGGAGGTCGCTGAGGTGGTTAAAAAACTCCTCGGTGGCAGGGCCCCGGGGGTGGATGAGATCCGCCCCGAGTTCTTCAAGGCCCTGGATGTTGTGGGGCAGTCATAGGTGACACGACTCTGCAGCATCACGTGGACATCGGGGGCAGTGCCTCTGGATTGGCAGACTGGGGTGGTGGTCTCTCATTATATATATATATATATATATATATATATATATATATCTCATTTTCATCTGAAATCAAATGTCATTTTGTTGACAGAGACAAAGAGCGTGATCTGCAGTATGTGCAGAATTACACACCTATCAACAAGAGAGTCAAACATGTCAGAGTTCTGCTGTACGGGCCGGTCGGATCCGGAAAGTCCAGCTTCATCAACTCAGTCAGCTCCACGGTCCGAGGCAGAATAACTCAGCCTGCTGCTCCCAGCTCTACCACCTCCGACCAGAGTTTCACCACAACAGTAAGAACCCTTGATCTATGTCAAAAGTTATCCTCAACCAAGGTTTTTATTACTTTATTTTGTTTTTAAAACTATAAACATTTAAAGCATTTAATATCACTTTGATGAAACTTTAAAGCAATGGAGGCTGATAAATATTAATACATCATTTATTAAAAATTACTTTCATTGATTCAGTCATTTCCTTAAATTAACCTTGAAAATAAGATCCCACGTATGTTTCTCTGTGTTTCAGTATCAAACTCATACTATCCGAATAGGAACCTCAGACAGCTTCTGCCAGTTTGTCTTCAATGACATCATGGGTCTGGAGGGGGGGACGGAACGAGGCGTCCGAGCTGAAGACGTCAAACTGGCCATGATGGGACATGTGAAGGACGGTTACAAGGTACAACTGTTATATTATTCTACTGTGATCAGGAGCCTGGACCACGAAGATCAGTGAGTTAGCAGCTGGTCATTCTAATGCAACATTTGGGTCAGATAGACCTTATCAGACATTAACTACCTTTCCTCTCCTCTCTGCTGCAGAAAGCTCTGAGATTTGACCAAATTTAACACAAACATGACATATTCCCAACATGTATTTTGAACATTGTATTTAAATGGAACCTTTTTCTTTGTTACAAGCACCACTAAATAATGATCACTACACCCCACTGGTACTGATATTGCCTTTGAACATAAATAAAGAATTTGTAAATAAATTATTGGTATAAGTTGCACTTTTGGACCAATCTTTCTTAATGCACAGTGAGTTACATGCATTGGTTATAACCAGCAGCTCCTCTTTCAGTGCAAAGTGCAACATATTACAGTCTATTTTTATTCTCATTATTAGGATCACACATACACACTCTGATCTGAAAGCTCAGTATTAAGTTTCCCATTTCTCTGTTTAATAGTTAGTCCAATGTTCATCATTAATGTTTAATCCTTGATAAAATGTGTCATTCATTTTGGTTCTGCATTGTTTTCCAGTTCAACCCAAGGTCTCCACTGTCAAAGGGCGATCCAAAATACAAACCGTCCCCCTCTCCAGACGATCAAGTCCACGTTGTGGTTTGCATCCTCTCTGCTGACACAGTAGAGATTAAAGCTTTAGAGAAGATGAAGGTGATCAGAGAGGCAGCCAGGGACCTGGGTGAGAACAGTTTACTGAAAGTGTGTTTGTGGCCACTGATCTGGTTTTATTCAGGTTAACTTGATCTGAACTCCTGGTCTCCAGCATTAAACCATCCAGAGTCCATAAGTTACTTTATGAGTAACTTGTCTGTTTGATCCAGTCCATAATATAAAGGTCAGGACTAAATATAATTAGTAAATGTTGTTAGGTCCATAAACGCCTTCATGACTAACATTTAAAATATAAACATATATTCATCATTTTATTGGGAACAGAAGAGAAGATAAAAGGATGAAGGACAGTTACACCGAATGACAGCTGCTGTTTTACCTGCAGCGGTCTAACATAATAGAAAATTGAAACTTTCCTTTCCTACAAATAGATTGTTCAGCTGTTACTTTGAACTGACTTTATGTCTCACAAAAAAGATTAGATGTTCATATTTTCAGTGACTTACAGGCTTACATACTTTTCAACTTAACATGAATTACATTTTAATTTTCCGTTGGATTTGTGTGTATGAATAATCAAACTAGATTGTTTTCCAACCATAAACTGTTCTGTAGAAACAGTTTATGATTATCACTAAAACATGTACTCTTATCATCATCTATAATTTTTCTCATATTTGGGTTCCTGAAGTTTTATCATTTAATTTACAAAATAATAAACAAGACTTATGGCTGTGCTTAAAAAGGAGACCATGCATGGGGAGGTTTAAAATGTACAAAGACAAACATGAATGTAGAAAGTAAAATGAAACTAAATGAAGCCGGACTTCTAAAAACCAGGTTTCAGTTGATCACGTTCGCTTTGAGTCAGGTTTGAAGAGCTGAGTGTGTTTCTGTTTCTGCAGGGATTCCTCAGATGGCGATAATCACACACATCGACGAGGCCTGTAAGGAAACTGAAGAGGATCTGAGGAACGTTTATAAGAGCAAGCATCTGAAGCAAAAGGTGAGCTTGTTGACACAAGAAGAGCTGAACAGGTGGAAGAAACGTAGGAGACAGGATCAAAAGCAGAGATGAGGTGCAGGTGGGGAGAACTCAGAGCTAACGAGGCTCGATGCAGAGCAGGTGTGTAGAAGAGCAGAGGGGAAAACAGGCTGGAGAGGAGCACCAAAAACCCTGAAACATAATCCTCTTCATGATAAACAGACATGCATAGAAGCACCACAGAATACACATGAATATAAATACACAAGCAACACTACAACCTCTCTGATCTAATGAACAGAAAACCAGGAATCCCTTTTAACTGTATAAGCTGTGAGTACAGACCACAGTGAAAACAAAGACAGACTGACTAATAAAGGCAACTTAAATAATAAAATGCCTTATGGTCTTTTAAAGAGAACTAAAATCAGCCTTCTCCAACACAGTCCAGTCTTCACATAACAGAAAGAAAAGGTTGAAGGTCTCTGGTGGACTGGAGAAGAAGGACTGAGGAGCAGATCCTCACAGTACAGAAATGTAACCTGAAGCTTTGCACTCAAAATAGTTCCAGCACAGAAAAATTGCAACTTCACATTCATTAATGTTGTTTCTTTAATGTGTAGATGAAGGATTTCAGCGCAGTAGTCGGCATCCCGATGAACGTCATCTTTTCTGTGAAGAACTACAAGGAAGAAAATGACATTGTTGATGATGTGGACTCTCTGATCCTCAGCGCTCTGAGACGAATGATCGACTTTGGAGACGACTTCATCGGGAATATGTAAATATTATAAACAGAAATGAGCAATAACATTTTATTCTATTCTTTTACTCTTTGGTTGTTTCCTGTTATTGTTCGTGTCTGTATTTTAAGGAGACAGGGAGTCTGTTGCTGTCTATGTGGACAGCAGGAGTCTTATTCCACTTACAGAAACAGGCTGTCTGAATCGTCTTGTAGTCAGCTGAAAGGAAAACAGCAGTTTACTGTAACTTAGGATTTATTTCCACAGCTCAGGCCATTGATTCAAGGTGCCATAACTTTTAAACTAATACATGAAACAATCTGAGAAGTCAGCTCATCATCTGGGCTCATCTGAGCAACATCATCAGAACCACTAATGAAGTACTTCATATGATAAGAGATGAATCAGTGATACCTACCTGCTGAAAACTTCTGTTTCAGCGACTGAAAAAAGACAAATTCAACAAAGTGAAATGTCAACGACAGCCTGTGATCAAACAAAAGAAGAATCACTAGAAATTATTTCCACATGTTAAATGGGCAGGATACTCTAGGAATGATGACTCTTTATTTCCAGTCATCTGATTGGTTAATGGTTGGGGTGTTGACAGGTTGTGATGCTCTGAAGTTAACCTGGAGCAGGTCAGCTGCTCAGCACCAGTTACCATGGTGATGTACCTGCTAAGATGTAAGCCACCATGATTTAAAACCTCAAATCTTCGTAGTACAGTTAATGTTAGAGTCAGGTTAAAGCTGAATTCAGGCTGGTTTCTCCCTCTTCTGTGGAACAGCCTGCCATGTTTAGTTATTTGTGTTTGTTGGAAAGAAACATGAACTCAAAGTGTTGACTGTGTTTCTGTGTTTTCAGGGATTCCTCACATCACAAGTACCAGCAGGACGACGGGATGGGTAGGTTTCTGTAGTTTGATTATCGTATCTTGATGACTCTGCTTTTGGGGTTTGTTATCTTGATAAGGATGAGGTGGTATTGATAACATTTCAGGTGTTTCTCTTTAAATTAACTACAGAGGTTCAGTTCATCTGGGTACTGCCCTTGCAGCGCGTAGTCCTGTGCAAAGCTAGACAGCCAGCTAACATACAAAGAGTCATCCAATAACGACACAAGGCTTGACTTTTCTTGTGTTTACTGGTTTCCTCTTTTGTTTTTGTAAAACTGAAATATTACAGAGATAAGAACATAAATCAGTATACAATAAAATATCGATAGAAATGGCAAATATCACACTCTTGCACAATTCTCATCAAAAAATAAGGCTACTGCTATAAATACTAGCTAGCAGCACACATCCCATAAAACACAAAGGTTTATAACATAATATTCTCAAAAACCAAAAGTGTCAGATAACTCTCCACACACACACACTAGGCTACTTACAGACAAATAGTCTCCAAGGCAGAAGCGTATCATAACGTGTTCAGCAACATGTGTTCATCTGTCTGTCTTGCTTGTCTGTGTGTCACTGAAGAAGCAGCTAAACTAGCAGGCGAGCTACAGAGATGCGATAAAAACATATAGAACAGAGCGCTCACTCTGACGCTATTTTTGAGACCTGACGAACAGAGCACTCACATTTTACGTTTTTAACCAATAACTTATTTCACTTATTTAACTTAACTTTAAAGACAGCACACTCCCCGCTTGATATAATAACATTATATCACTAAACCCAGGAGCCACCCATGTGAGAAGCATGGGGAGGATTAAACACCCAGGAGCAACCTTTCTCCTCAAGGTACTTCCTGATTGTTGTGTCCTCTGTGTTTATGTTCAACTCCTTACAAGCTCCCACAAAATTTGTCCCTCTGTCAGACCGTAGAAGTTTGGATGGACCACGAATAGAAAAAAATCTTCTTAGAGCGTTGATAAAACTGTCTGTTGACATAGTTTCAATCAGTTCAATATGCACCGCTCTGGTTGACATGCATGTAAAGAGCACGGCCCAGCGCTTGCTCTCAGCACATCCTCCTTTTGTCCGACGAGTCGTGATAGTCCATGGCCCGAAGACATCTAGACCAACAGTGGTGAATGGAGGTTCAGGAGTGAGTCTGTCAGCCGGTAGATCAGCCATCTTCTGGTCTAACATCTTCCCTCGCAGTTTGCGGCAGATAACACACTTGTGGATGACAGAAGACACCCGACGCTTGCCTCCAATTATCCAGTATCCGGCTGCTCGGATAGCTCCTTCTGTAATGTGTCGCCCTTGGTGAGCTACTTGTTCATGAAAGTGTCTCACAAGTAGAGGTTTTGACAGGTCAGCAGAAGTAAGACGGCCTCTGACACGAAGCAAACCATCTTTATCCACAACCGGATTAAGCTTTTTGAGTGTGTTTCGCTTGGGGTATGTTTGTCTGTCTTCAATATATTTAAATTCCTCCTTGAAAGCTTCGTGCTGGACAGAACGAATGATCACAGCTTTGGCCTGTGAAAGCTCACTTATGCTGGACGTTTCTGTGAAACATTTCCATCTTTTCCTTTCTGTCTTGTCTGTCTTTCCTTTGAAAGCTGCTGCAACATGAATGAGTCTGGCTATGGTGCGATAGAGTGTTCTCCAGCTTGAGCATCGTTCAAAGTGTTGTGAGCCCAACTGGGACTCTGATGCTTTGGTTGCCAGAGTAGTCACCTCAGGACGAATCTCATCATCAGCCTCAATGAGGTCAATGAAGGCAAAGAGAATGGATTCGGATGTCTCTGCTACTTTATCATGATACAGGAAAGCCGGACCTGAGAACCAGTTACTGTGCTGGAGTTGATCTGCTGGCATAGACCTTGTTGCATGGTCTGCAGGGTTTATGTCTGTTGGCACATAGTACCACTGATCAGGGTGTGTGGATCTCTAATCCGAGTTACCCTGTTGGAAACGTACATATAAAATCTTCTTGTGGAGTTGTGTACATAACCAAGCACAATCTTGCGGTCAGTAAAAAACTTCACAGCGTCTACCTCAATGTCCATCTCATCTCTGATCAGCTCATATAGTTCAACAGCCAGCACAGCTGCACAGAGCTCTAGACGTGGAATGGTGTGGGCAGGGCGAGGGGCCAATTTTGATTTCCCCATGACAAATCCAGCATGATATTGTCCCTCAGTGTCAACAGCTCTCAAGTAGGCCACAGCTCCTATAGCTACTGTGGAAGCATCTGAATAGACGCACAGTTCTTTTCTCTGTGTCAAAGACAGTGAAACAGGTATGTAGCACCTCTGTATGTGCAGGTTTTCCAGGGCCTTTAAAGAACTCTTCCATAAGTTCCACTCTGCTTCCTTTTTTGGGAGGAGAACTCTGTTCAAATGACAGTTCTCAGACTAATGCTCTCCCTTGCATTGTTACAGGGGCTACAAAGCCCAAAGGATCATACAAACTGTTAACTGTCGACAACACACCTCTTCGTGTGAAAGGTTTCTCTTCTTGGGACACCAGGTAAGTAAAGCTGTCTGTTTCTAAGTTCCAGGAGAGCCCAAGGCTCCTCTGAAGAGGGAGAGGATCCACTCCAAGGTCCAGATCCTTCAGATCCTTGGTACGGTCCTCTGCTGGAAAGGCCTCCATTACCTGGCTACTGTTTGATGTCACCTTGTGCAGTCGCAGGTTAGATTCCGCTAACATCTCTCTGGTTCTTGTGAGGAGGTCTATTGCCTCTTCAGGAGTGGCAACTGAGGTTAGACCATCATCAACATAAAACTGCCTCTCCACAAACTGTCTTGCATCAGCACCGTGTTCTTGTTCACCTTTTTGAGCTGCTCGTCTCATGCAGTAGATGGATACAGCAGGTGAAGGGCTGTTCCCAAATACGTGGACCTTCATCCTGTACTCGGCCACGTTCTTGCTGATGTCATTATCCTCATACCAGAGGTACCGGAGATAATCCCTGTGGTCTTCTCAGACATTAAAACAATAAAACATTTGCTCCACATCTGCTGTAAGGGCTATGGGTTCTTTACGGAACCGCAAAAGAACTCCCAGCAAGGTATTATTCAAGTCTGGTCCACTTAGCAGCACATCATTGAGAGATGTACCCTCACACTCAGCGCTTGAATCAAATACAACTCGTATCTGGTCTGGTTCCTGTGGGTGGTATACTCCAAACGTTGGCAGATACCAGTGTTCTTTATCTTTGTCCAAAAGTTTAGCAGGCTCAGCTTGATCATTGTCCAGCATCTTCTGCATGAACTTGACATAGTGGTCTTTCATTTCTGGCTTTTTCTCCAGAGTTCTCCGTAGTGAGCAGAGACGTTTCAAAGCTTGCTCCCTGTTGCCTGGAAGACGTCGTCTAGGAGAGCGGAAAGGTAAAGGAGCGACCCAGCTGTTTCCTTTATTCTGGTAGACCTCTGCATCCATGATCAGAGCTAGTGAAAATCACCAATGACCTCCTGATGGCATCTGACTCTGGACTTCTCTCCATTCTGGTTCTCCTCGACCTGAGTGCAGCCTTCGACACTGTTTCTCATGAAATCCTCCTGGACAGATTAGCCTCCATTGGAATCACTGACATCCCTCTGGCTTGGTTCACATCATATCTCTCTGACCGCACTCAGTTTGTTCAAATCAAAAACCTGAGATCCGGCTCCTCTCCAGTCTCTAGTGGTGTTCCCCAGGGCTCTGTCCTTGGCCCCCTCCTGTTCATTATTTATCTTCTGCCTCTTGGACACATTATCAGGAAATTTGACATACAATTCCACTGTTACGCTGATGATACCCAACTCTATCTTTCCACTAAGCCTACTTCCACTCTGCCACCCACAGCTCTATCCGACTACTTACTGGAAATTAAATCATGGCTCTCACTAAATTTTCTTAAACTTAACGGCGAAAAAACTGAGGTCCTCCTCATTGGTACCAGATCAACCTTAGCAACACTCAACACTTTCTCCATGTCCATCGACAATACCACTGTTCCTCCATCCTCTCAAGTAAAGAGCCTGGGTGTCATCCTGGACAGCACTCTACCGTTTGAAGCCCACATCAATAGTGTTACTCGGTCTGCATACTTCCATCTACGTAACATCAATCGTCTCCGTCCCTCACTTTCACCAACCTGCACCGCTATCCTGGTAAACACCCTGATCACATCTCGTCTGGACTACTGTAACTCTCTCCTCTTTGGTCTTCCGCGGAAATCTCTCCACAAACTCCAACTTGTACAGAACGCAGCCGCTTGTATCATAACCCGAACTCCCTTCATTGAACACATCACTCCTGCTCTGCAGCAACTTCACTGGCTCCCTATCAAATCCCGCATTGACTTTAAGATTCTACTCCTCACATTCAAGATCCTTCACAACCTGGCACCATCACCCCCCCCCCCCCCCCCCAACCCTAACCCTGACGCTTCACAACCTGGCACCATCATATCTCTCTGAACTTATCCACATCTACACACCTTCTCGAACTCTCCGATCCTCCTCTGCCAACCAGCTCTTCGCTCCATCTGCCAACTTAACCACCATGGGGTCAAGAGCTTTCAGCCGATCTGCCCCCCGCCTATGGAACTCTCTCCCGCCTGACATTCGCACTTCAGACTCTGTCTCCACCTTTAAATCCCGCCTGAAAACACACCTATTCTATCTCCCATTAACTATGCAATCTTCATTATATTAATGCACTTTGAAGTCACGTTCATATTTATTTTTATTTATTTATTTTCTTTCATTATTCTTTATCTCTGCACTAAATGTCACCTGATTTGTATTTGTTTGATGTACTGTTTTTGTGTTATGTGCCTTGTAAGGTGACCTTGAGTGCTTTGAAAGGCGCCTTTAAATAAAATGCATTATTATTATTATTATTATTATTATTATTATTATTATTATTATTATTATTATGGCCAGGAAAGCTTTGTCATCAATGGATAGTGCTGGTCTGTTGTCATTCTTGGACCTGTCAAACACTGAACACCCTAGGCTGTCTGTATTCACAATGAGACTTGTGTTCTCCTCACATGCAGTAAAGGTTGAACTGTGATGCTGTGTCATGCCACTGTAGTCTTCTTTCACATGGATACTATTTGGACAAGGTTTGAGATAGAATGTGCGACCATTGGGCAGTATGTTAGTTTTGTGGACGTTGACCTCTGATGGTTTGTGAAATGTCCCTAAGCACACGTCGCCTACAATGACCCAGCCCAGGTCTAGCTGCTGAGCATAAGGTGCATTGTGGGGCCTGTTGATTTGCTCACGTACCTTGTGCACTCTAATGATGTCTCTCCCCAAGAGCAGAAGGATAGGAGCATCTCGGTCCACGGGTTGAATCTTATTAGCTACTGACCATAGGTGAGGATGATGGTGTGCAATCTCTGGGGAGGGGATCTCTGTCCTATCATCTGGCACCATGTCACACTCTATTAAGGGGGGTAAAGGAAGCTGCAGTTTCCCATTCATGGACTCAATGACGAAATTGGCGGCCCTCCTACCTGCAGTCTGCAATTTCCCAGAACAGGTTTTCAGGGTGTATGGGGTGGAGCTAGTTTTAATTCCAAAGAGTGTGAAAAACTCTGTCTTGGCTAGGGACCTATTACTTTGTTCATCCATTACTGCATACATCTTGATTGTCTTCTCCTTTTCTCCTGCAGGATATATTTTCACCAAACAGATTTTGGAGCATGAACGTGAACTGTCCACATTTCCACAAACCTCTGTGCACTTGGAGGTGACTGAAGAGACTGAGTTTTCATCTTGCTCCCCGCTGTCATCTTCATCTGCCACAGCACTCTGTCTGGTTACAGGAGGAAGAGAAGGAGGACCCGGATGCAATGCTTCAATATGTTTGTCACTGTTGCACTCAAAGCACTTGACAGTTATCTTGCAGTCCTTTGCCATGTGTTGAGTAGACCCACAACATCTATAGCAGATGCGATTCTCTCTGAGATATGCCTTGCGCTTTTCTAGGGGTTTGTCTCTAAAGAGCTTGCATTTTTTCAGTGGGTGTGGCTTCTTATGTATCGGACACTGCCGATCTGGTTCCTCCAATTTCTTCAAGACTGGAGCAGGAGTAGGTCTGGTTTGAATGCCTGACAGCTCTGCGGGGATGTCTGTCTTATGTGCAGCCACAGAGAATTTGTTAGTGTACCTCACAGGCTTTTCGGTCCTGACAGAAGTGTGACTGTTGGGGGTGGATATAGTGAAGCTCGGATCATTTCTTATCTTTGCCTGTTGCCGGACAAACTTCGAAAAGACAGAAAGGAGGAAAAGCCACCCTGTAATCCTCCTTGTACATGCTTCCAAAGCTTATCCATCTTTCTTGAAGGTTATAAGGGAGCTTTTCCACTATTTGCTTTATCCCCCGGGCTGTATCCAAATATGAGAGCCCTGGTAGAGCACCATCGTCCTTAGCACATTCCAGTTCCAGGAGAATGTCACTTAGCTCTCTCAACTTAACATTATCTCTATTGGTCAGCCTCGGAAAGTGTTCAATCTTTTTGAGCAGTGCGTCTTCGATGACCTCAGGAGTCCCATAACACTCTTCGAGACGTTGCCAGACCATAGCGACACCTGCTAAGGGATTGCACTGCACGAATTCTTTTTGCCTGTTCTGACGATTCAGCTCCAAGCCACTTTGTCATCAGGTCCAGTTCTTCCTTGGCTGACAGATTCAAGTCTTTAGTGGCACTTATGAAAGAGGCTTTCCATGACCAATAATTTTCCGGTTTGTCATCAAACTGCAGAAGACCAGCACTCACCATTTCTCTCCGTATGAGATATCTGGCAAAGTCTTGTGCACCTTCCGAGTACTATGAGGGTAAGTCTCACTTGGATATGTACTCATTGTTGGCTCTTTCTTCATGTCTTTGTAAATAGGCTGTGTTGCTTAGTATGCTATGAGAAATTCATGTAATTCAAGTATCATGTATTTCCAGTTCCTTTATTTTTTCCTCATATGACTCCTCTGCTACATGCGTTGAAGGCTGCTCCTGCAAAACCAACTCAGACTGCTGTTGGACATACTCGCTAGTGCGTTGCACTGCACTGAGGGGTTCCTCTTCGACATCAGGGAGCTAATGAAGCTCCTTGCTTTCAGCTTCAGCTTCCTCATAAGCTGTAGCCTCCGCTTCAGCTGCAGCAACTTCTCTTTGGCACTTGAGAAGATGAAGACTAGCATCAAAGTCAGCCTTTTGCTTTAGCATGCTTGCTTCTAGATCTGCCCTCCGCTTCATCACGTCAGCTTCTCTTTTAGCGTAGTGTTACGACTGGCTCGATGGCCGCAACAAAACACGGATAATCGGCGTGTGATTTAGACCAAGCAGGTCAGTTTATTTGCAGTAGCAGGCATTACACGTACAATGGAGTGTGGAAGTGTATGTCAGTGGTGTAAGAGGGTGCTTGTAGGTGTCAAATGTGTGGTGCGTGTTGTCTAATGCGAAACAAAGCAGTCCAGCAGCAGCAGTGTGTCGATCCAGAGGGAGAGAGCGAGGACTGAAGCCAGCCGGCTTAAATCAGCTGCAGAGCCAGGGCACAGGTGCTCCCAATCAGCCATCTCCTTGCAACCTGCAACACACAGCCACACCCACAGGACACAACCACACCCACTACACCCAACACACAGGACACAGCCAAGGGCTGAGGGCCGTAACACCCCCCCCCCAATAAAGTCAGGGTCCCAAATGGAACCCTGGCACCCACATGTTCAACTACATCCCTTTAATGCTATTAACCAAAGCAAAAAATAAAAATGAGAAAAAGAACAAAATAAAAAAAACACCACCACCTCACCACCTCTGTGCCTCATAGGCCCCCAGTTCCCCTCTCCATCCCCAGCATCTGGTACCAAGAAGCTCATTTAAGAAGAAAGAGGGAGAGCAGAAGGCACCTGAAACAAAACAGAGATGAATTAGTACACAACATTAATCACAAGGAGCCCTGGACAATGCATCTGCAACTACATTGTCCCGCCCCTTAATATGACGGATCTCCAAACTATACGACTGTAGCCACAGAGCCCAACGAATCAATCGCTGGTTTGGACGCTTCAAGGAACTAAGAAAGGTCAAGGGGTTATGGTCTGTGAATACCACAACAGGTCCAGCACTAACAGACACTGAAATGCTGCAAGGCCAAAATCAAAGCCAAAGTTTCCTTTTCAATAACCGAGTAATTCAACTGATGTTTATTGAACTTCCTCGAAAAAAAACAAACAGGCTTATCAACATCCAAGTCATCAGGTTGCATTAACACTGCTCCTGCCCCAACATAACTGGCATCCACCTCAACTTTAAAGGGTTTATTCCACTGAGGAGCAGCCAAAACTGGAGCATTACACATGAGGGCCTTCACATTCTCAAATGCAGACTGACATTCAGAAGACCAGTCAAATTTAACTTTATTCCTCAACAGATTGGTTAAAGGCACCACCACAGTAGAAAAACATTTCTACAGAAACAACGATAATACCCAACAAGCCCCAAAAAACGCATCAGCTCCTTTTTTGTTGTAGGCATGGGATAATTATCAATAGCTTGCACCTTTCCTCGCACAGGGCACACCTTACCCTGACCCACAACACGACCCAGATAAGAAATTGTGGCCTTTGCAAAGTCACATTTGGCCAAGTTCACTGTTAGATGTGCGTGAGCCAAGCGGTCAAACAACCTCCCAATCCGGTCAAGATGAATGTCCCAGTCATCAGAGTAAATGACCACATCGTCCAGATACACCGAACAACCTTCCAGATCTCCCACAACCCTGTTCATCAGGCGTTGGAAGGTCGCTGGCGCATTCCGCAAACCGAAAGGCATTACTTTATATGAATACAACCCTGTGGGTGTAACAAAAGCTGAAATGTCCCTCGCCCTCCTAGACAACGGAACCTGCCAATAGCCTTTGAGCAAATCAAATTTGCTCACAAATTTTGCCGACCCCACCTGATTGATGCAGTCCTCCACATGAGGGAGAGGAAAACAGTCCGGTTTTGTAATACTATTAACTTTACGAAAATCAGAACAGAACCTGGGTGTTTTATCTGACTTCGGCACGAGTAAACAAGGCGAGGCCCAGGAGGAACAGGATGGCTCTGCAATGTTGTTTTCCAACATATACTGAACCTCGGCGTCAAGACACTTGCGCTTCTCTGGATGAACACGATAGAACTTCTGCTTAATAGGCTTAGAATCGCCAACATCAATATCATGTTCAACCAGGTGTGTGCAGGTAGGTGTATCACTGAATAGACATGCATAATGTTTAATCAAACCAGCTAACTGAATGCATTTAGCAACCTCCAAATGGCCGAGCAAACCATCCAAACTCTGCATAGTCTCTGAATTCTTAAGTCGGCCATAAAGTAAAGCATCATCAGGGCCTGACACATCATCTCCTCCTTGCTCTGCCACAACAGGGGAGAAAGACACAGACACCCCAGCAGGATGGACATCATCCAGCTTTAACTCCTGCTTTCCAGACTCCTGTACCCGAACATGGTATGGTTTCAACAAATTTACATGACACAGTTGAGTATCAGATCGACGATCAGGAGTAGCAATCAGATAATTCTGGTCAGACAACTTTTTAACCACCGAATAAGGGCCAGAAAATTTAGCCTGAAATGGAGACGTTACAATAGGCAAAAGAGCCAAGACCTGATCTCCTGGGAGAAACACGCGATTCTCAACCTTCCGATCATAAAGTCTCTTCATCTTACTTTGTGCATCAGCCAACTTGCTCCTGGCCACCTCCTGGGCCTTATACAATCAGTACCGAAACCCATGTACATATTCAAGCAAGCTCTGCGGTGGCTCTGTTTCCCTCCAGTTATCCCGCAAAAGAGCCAACGGACCCCATACCATGTGGCCGAACACGAGATCATTGGGACTAAACCCTGTGCTCTCCTGAACAACCTCTCTAGCGGCCAACAACAGCCATGGTAAACCCTCCTCCCAGTCACCCTTCAGCTGAACGCAGTACGCACGCAACATTGCCTTTAGTGTCTGGTGAAAACGTTCCAGAACGCATTGACTTTGTGCATGATAAGCAGACGCCTGATTGTGCTTGACACGTAACTGCTTTAAAATCTGTGAGAACAAGTGGGAGGAAAAGTTTGATCCTTGGTCAGATTGGATCACCCTAGGAACACCAAAAGTGGACACAAATTGCGACAAAGCTCGCACTACCGCCCTGGTTGTAATTGTGCGCAGCGGATAGGCAGCTGGATATCTGGTGCTCTGGCACATCACTGTCAACAGATAACATGCTCCAGATCTCGAAGGAGGCAAAGGCCCTACACAATCAATAATGAGATGCTCAAAAGGCTGAGTTATAGCTGGTATTGGGAACAAAGGGGCAGGTTTAAGGGTCTGATTCGGTTTGCCAGTAAGTTGGCATGTATGACACGACTTTATGTAGGCTGACATCTTTTTTCAATCGGGGCCAAAAGAAATACCTCAAGATGCGGTCATACGTCTTCCTGACACCCAAATGACCACATTCATCATGGGAAATCTTCAGCACCAAACTGCGCAACCTGAAAGGCACAACAACTTGGTAAATAGGATCACCAACAAAATTTTCCCATTGAGGCACCCACTTCCTCATCAACACCCCGTCTTCGACAAAATAACACTGGGCATGATTTTTCACTTCCCCCACAGGACAAGCCTCCCCCGGCAAAGCGAACGTGATTCGTTCGCGAACGATTCATTGAACGACATGCTGAGGACATGAATCTCATTCACGTACTGTGCTGAAAGTGGCGCTGTGTCAGTGTTGTCGTTCACTGAGTGATTCGTTCGCAGTGAACGAGTGAGTGAGTCGCGGCAGTTCCACTCCCGACCGGCAGCCATGCTCGCGGCTGAGCTCAACTGAACTGAGAAAGGAATGAATCAGTTCATGAAGTGATTCAGTTCACTTCGTTCACTCAAAAGATTTGTTCGTTCGAACGACACGTTCGCGAACGACAACACTAGCGCACTCCTCACTCTTCAGAGAAGCTGCAGAAAACAGAGGATCTAGTCAGCTATCCCAATTACGATTGTCCTCGTGTACAAACCTACAGATCATGGATTTCAAAGTCTTATTGAGCCACTCCACCAGACCATCAGTCTGGGGCTGATACACACTGGTCTGAATAGACTTGACATCCAGTAATGCGTACAGTTCCCTGAGTGAATGTGACATTAACGAGGTGCCCTGGTTAGTCTGAGTGTCTTTCGGGACTCTGATTCACTCCCACTCATCACCTCCTACTAGGGAAACAAAACCTTCACTGATAAAAGGTTCAAAAGATGTACGCCCCACACCTGAGACTTGTGGCACCGCCTGACTCCCCTGCCTGAAACTTCTCAGAGACTGGCGCAATGAACATTGCCGGTTTGGGCGTAAAGTTCTTAAACTGTTCTAATATAACTAACTCACGCGGATCAATCTCGGAGGCCACACACCAGCGATCAAAATGAGTGGATAAGTCCCGTACAAACTCCATATGAGACTTTCCCCCTTCCTCCAAGTCCTAAACCTCTGGCGATAAGCCTCAGGGACCAGCTCAAACGCCTTTAGAATAGCTGATTTGACCGATGCATAATTCCCACACTCACTGCTACTCAAGGAGGAATAGGCTTCCTGCGCTCTGCCGGTTATCACACACTGCAACAATAAAGTGCGCGTTGCCTCAGACCACCCCCGAGCGTCCGCCAGCCGCTCAAACATCAGAAAAAACGTCTCCGGATCTCGCTCATTAAATTTAGGGACAAGCCTCAAGTCATTAACAGTATCAGGTCTCCCCTGATTTCCGTCAAACACAACGGGACGATCAGATAACACATCAGACATAACTCTCCCTTCACGAACTAACTGCAACTTTTGTCTCTCCAACTCCAGTTTTACCAATTCAGTTTCCTGCTTAATTTTCTCTAGAGACAATTCCTTCTCCATCTCCAGTTTCATACGCAATGCCAGTAACTCCTTCTGCTGCTCAAAAGATAAACCTGGACCCGCAACAGGCGAGAATGACTCGTCGCTCACAGCTGCCATTTGCTTTACAGTGCCCAAAACCTTTATTTTAAAACAGATGCAACTTCAGATTCGCCTTCACTGTCTCCTTAACCCGTCTGTCACCCACATCAATTTTATAATGGTCGACTAACTTCAATACTTCAATAACTGATCCCTTGAACACTCGTCCAAAAGCTGCTCAGACGGTCCCTCCAAAAAAGTTTTAACAACTTCATCCATGCTTGCGAAAGAACAGGAGAAAGAAATACAAAGGGCTAAACCCACCTGTGTGCTCACTGGCTGCCAGCCTCAGTTTGGAGTTTCTACGCTAGCTATCTGCCTAACGAAAACTTACCTAGGATAACTCCCCCCTAGTCTTCATGAGGCGTAGTGGCGGGTACTTATGCACCTAGAGCCCGCTGGCCTGAAAGTAGCAACCAGTAAAACTGGCCACCACCTCAAAACCACAGGCAGTGCTCCCGAGCAAAATTGAGGAAAAGGGGAAAGGGATGCTCTCAACCACTGTACCCAAACACTACAAACCCCCCACGACGAATTCCAAAGGGAAAACGCCGCTAAACCTACCAGGAAAAACTCCAAAACCATGCACACACTTCAACACTCACCTTCCTCCGCTCCAGCAAGAAACTTACGCATGAATGAAAACACACCCACGCGCACCAAGGCTCCACCCCTCAAGGGCAAAACAAACACCATAAATGGAAACACACGTCATTATCCACTAAGGAATCCCCAAGGGAATCCCGCATCACTGCCGTCACTTACTGCACAAGATCAATTAACCTACTTCCCTGACTTCCACACGCTGCCAATTACCCAAACTCAGACACCAAATTTACTCACCAACACAGACCAAATGTGGTCACAACACAAACGCCTAAGACAAACTAAAGTAGACTAACCTACCAAAAAGACATCCGACCCTCACAGCGATTGGACGAGCCCCCAACTTTGTTACGACTGGCTCGATGGCCGCAACAAAACACGGATAATCGGCGTGTGATTTAGACCAAGCAGGTCAGTTTATTTGCAGTAGCAGGCATTACATGTACAATGGAGTGTGGAAGTGTATGTCAGTGGTGTAAGAGGGTGCTTGTAGGTGTTGTCAAATGTGTGGTGCGTGTTGTCTAATGCGAAACAAAGCAGTCCAGCAGCAGCAGTGTGTCGATCCAGAGGGAGAGAGCGAGGACTGAAGCCAGCCGGCTTAAATCAGCTGCAGAGCCAGGGCACAGGTGCTCCCAATCAGCCATCTCCTTGCAACCTGCAACACACAGCCACACCCACAGGACACAACCACACCCACTACACCCAACACACAGGACACAGCCAAGGGCTGAGGGCCGTAACAGTAGGCTAGTTGAACTCGGGCAGCTTTTGCCTTAGCATGGGCTTTTGTGGCTGAAGAGACTGTTGATGAAGAGACTGTTGATGATGATTGCTGAGAGTGCCTACTGGATGCTCTAGATGACTGTGACTTAGCATCAGAAGCTTGAGGAGGCACATTATTTTCAGTTGCTTGATCTACAACCTCTGCCTGTTCTTCTCCACTAGCTTCTTTTTGCTGTGTAGTGGCTTGTTTTTTAAGATATTTCTTTCCTGAACGTAAACTCATGTTTGCTGAGTATTGTTTTCTGATGCTTGAGCCCGCCTGTCTCTTGTCTTTTTACTGTATTGCCCTTGCAGCGCGTAGTCCTGTGCAAAGCTAGACAGCCAGCTAACATACAATGAGTCCTCCAATAACGACACAAGGCTTGACTTTTCTTGTGTTTACTGGTTTCCTCTTTTGTTTTTGTAAAACTGAAATATTACAGAGATAAGAACATAAATCAGTATACAATAAAATATCGATAGAAATGGCAAATATCACACTCTTGCACAATTCTCATCAAAAAATAAGGCTACTGCTATAAATACTAGCTAGCAGCACACATCCCATAAAACACAAAGGTTTATAACATAATATTCTCAAAAACCAAAAGTGTCAGATAACTCTCCACACACACACACTAGGCTACTTACAGACAAATAGTCTCCAAGGCAGAAGCGTATCATAACGTGTTCAGCAACATGTGTTCATCTGTCTGTCTTGCTTGTCTGTGTGTCACTGAAGAAGCAGCTAAACTAGCAGGCGAGCTACAGAGATGCGATAAAAACATATAGAACAGAGCGCTCACTCTGACGCTATTTTTGAGACCTGACGAACAGAGCACTCACATTTTACTTTTTTAACCAATAACTTATTTCACTTATTTAACTTAACTTTAATGACAGCACAATCTGGGTAAAAACTGGTCTAGTTTTTAACAGTGTTTGCTGCATTCAAGGACCCATTTCTGGTCTTCTGGTATTTTTTAAACTACAGTACATAACATAAATGTGTACATCCCCATTGATCTTTTCTTCCTAAAGGATCAACATTGTAATTCAAAGGAAGATGACAAAATTGAAATGTATTAAATATAATAGTAATAGAAGGATATGCTGTCAATATGTAAAATAAGTAAATTATGCAACTTTGCTTAAATCTAGGGTTGCAAAGATGAAGACACCGTAATTATATTATTCAATCCAACAATTATATAATATTCTGGTACTCAGTATGTCCTCCCTTACTTTTATTACATGTTCTCATGTTTCCTAAATGTTTGTCTTTGTAGAACCCGAGCCGAAGCCTTCTCCACGTAAGACATTAAAATCTGTTTCAGAATTCTGATCTTTATTCACATAGAATGACATGATGTTAATGAAAATATGTGTTTTCTCTTCAGTTCTGAGTGAACCATGGAGAAAAATGCCTTGGGGGTGAGTTTATGTCTCTGCTGTTTAACACAAAGGATGGAGAGTGACCGGCATGTTTGTAGTTTTAGCGAGCAGCAGCGCAAACAGCTTCAGAGAAGCTGCAGAAAACAGAGGATCTAGTCAGCTATCCCAATTACGATTGTCCTCGTGTACAAACCTACAGATCATGGATTTCAAAGTCTTATTGAGCCACTCCACCAGACCATCAGTCTGGGGCTGATACACACTGGTCTGAATAGACTTGACATCCAGTAATGCGTACAGTTCCCTGAGTGAATGTGACATGAACGAGGTGCCCTGGTTAGTCTGAGTCTCTTTCGGGACTCTGATTCAGTAGATGAACTGAAACAGGCCTGCGCAACACTCTTAACTGAGATGGTGCCCAGTGGCAATGCTTCAGGATATCTTGCTGTGTAATCCACCAACACTAATGCATAATTATAACTGCATGTGCTCTGGTGAAATGGCCCAATGAGGTCCATGCCAGTCCACTCAATTGGAACCTCAAGAAGTGGGATTGGGGTCAACAGTGCTCTGGGAATGGCCGGCTGGTTGACCTGCTGACATTCAGGACAAGACGCAAACCAGCGTTGCAAGAAAAGAATCAGGCCATTATCTGGTTCAGTGTTTTGTCACACCGTATGTGACCAGCCATCAGGTTAAAGTGAGTGTACAGAGTGAGTGTCACAACTCACTCTCTACAGTCTGTCCCTAATCAACGAAAGTGGGAATATGACTACGCTGTGCGAGGATGCACCAACTGACCATTATTTTTTTTGCCTTTGACTATTATTTAGTCAAAGGCAGAGCGAAGAGTATAATCATGACACTGTTCAAGTGGAAATGGGAACCTGTGGTGTTTCCTGAGGAGGCACCACTGGTTCCCCCTCCACATCCCACGTTTCTAAAAGTTATGAATGCACCGACACATTGCCCCACTAAATGAGCAAACCCAGGCTGTCCATGTTCAAAATTAAGGGGTTTATCATGCTGGAGCAAACCGTGGCCTTGACCCTATACTTTTCCCCCCATGTCTAATTTATACTGACACAACAGGATATCTATGAACATCCCAATGCACACACCTAATATCAACCATAATGCCTCCACCAAAGCCTCCGCGTCAAACCAGGTTTTAGTGGATTATAGACTATGTACAGAATCCACCATCGCTGATGTATACCCTCCTGGACCGGGGGAGTGGGTTGGAGGACCTTCACTTGACCGACCTCCATGAGAGGGCAAAACTTACTGTAGGAATTCATTATAGAGGTTATTTCTTACTCTCACATAGATATTTAATTAGTTGCAGGGAAAAGATCCAACATGAATCTCATTTAAATTTGTTTTCACGTTTTAATCAGAAAACTGAAAGAAGCAAAACTCAACATTCGTTTGAGTTTTATAAAAGTGAAACAGCTAACCCTGCAAAAAGTAAACACACCAGTTTTATTCAGAAATGACAATAGTTGAATATAGATTTTATATATCTAATTATATATATATTTATTTATTGATTTATTTTTAAATGTGAAATCAAATGTTATTTTGTTGACAGAGACAAAGAGAGTGATCTGCAGTATGTGCAGAATTACACACCTATCAACAAGAGAGTCAAACACCTCAGAGTTCTGCTGTACGGGCCGGTCGGATCCGGAAAATCCAGCTTCATCAACTCAGTCAGCTCCTCGGTCCGAGGCAGAATAACTCAGCCTGCTGCTCCCAGCTCTACCACCTCTGACCAGAGTTTCACCACAACAGTAAGAACCCTTGATCTGAGTCAAAAGTTATCCTCAATCAAGGTTTTTATTCCTTTATTTTGTTTTTATAACTATAAACATTTTACGCATTAAATATCACTTTGATGAAACTTTAAAGCAATGGAGGCTGATAAATATTAATACATCTGTATGAATTATTATGAAAGATTACTTTCATTGATTCAGTCATTTCCTTAAATTAACCATGAAAATAAGATCCCACGTATGTTTCTCTGTGTTTCAGTATGAAACTCATACTATCCGAATAGGAACCTCAGACAGCTTCTACCAGTTTGTCTTCAATGACATCATGGGTCTGGAGGAGGGGACGGAACGAGGCGTCCGAGCTGAAGACATCAAACTGGCCATGATGGGACATGTGGAGGACGGTTACAAGGTACAACTGTTATATTATTCTACTGTGATCAGGAGCCTGGACCACGAAGATCAGTGAGTTAGCAGCTGGTCATTCTAATGCAACATGTGGATCAGATAGACCTCATCAGACATTAACTACCTCTCCTCTCCTCTCTGCTGCAGATAGCTCTGAGATTTGACCAAATTTAACACAAACATGACATATTCCCAACATGTATTTTGAACATTGTATTTAAATGGAACCTTTTTCTTTGTTACAAGCACCACTAAATAATGATCACTACACCCCACTGGTACTGATATTGCCTTTGAACATAAATAAAGAATTTGTAAATAAATTATTGGTATAAGTTGCACTTTTGGACCAATCTTTCTTAATGCACAGTGAGTTACATGCATTGGTTATAACCAGCAGCTCCTCTTTCAGTGCAAAGTGCAACATATTCCAGTCTATTTTTATTCTCATTATTAGGATCACACATACACACTCTGATCTGAAAGCTCAGTATTAAGTTTCCCATTTCTCTGTTTAATAGTTAGTCCAATGTTCATCATTAATGTTTAATCCTTGATAAAATGTGTTATTCATTTTGGTTCTGCATTGTTTTCCAGTTCAACCCAATGTCTCCACTGTCAACGGGCGATCCAAAATACAAACCATACCCCTCTCCAGACGATAAAGTCCACGTTGTGGTTTGCGTCCTCTCTGCTGACACAGTAGAGATTAAAGCTTTAGAGAAGATGAAGGTGATCAGAGAGGCAGCCAGGGACCTGGGTGAGAACAGTTCACTGAAAGTGTGTTTGTGGCCACTGATCTGGTTTTATTCAGGTTAACTTGATCTGAACTCCTGGTCTCCAGCATTAAACCATCCAGAGTCCATAAGTTACTTTATGAGTAAGTTGTCTGTTTGATCCAGTCCATAATATAAAGGTCAGGACTAAATATAATTAGTAAATGTTATTAGATCCATAAACACCTTCATGACTAACATTTAAAATATAAACATATATTCATCATTTTATTGGGAACAGAAGAGAAGATAAAAGGATGAAGGACAGTTACACCAAATGACAGCTGCTGTTTTACCTGCAGCGGTCTAACATAATAGAAAATGGAAACTTTCCTTTCCTACAAATAGATTGTTCAGCTGTTACTTTGAACTGACTTTATGTCTCACAAAAAAGATTAGATGTTCATATTTTCAGTGACTTACAGGCTTACATACTTTTCAACTTAACATGAATTACATTTTAATTTTCCGTTGGATTGGTGTGTATGAATAATCAAACTAGATTGTTTTCCACACATAACCATAGAAACAGTTCATGATTATCACTAAAACATGTACACTTATAGTCATTTTTCTCATATTTGGTTTCCTGAAGTTTTATCATTTAATTTACAAAATAATAAACAAGACTTATGGCTGAGTTTGTGCTTGGTCGGTGACGTCATTGCTATGCGCCGGCGTCTTTGTGTACCCGCCAGAAACTCTGAAACGTCTGAAAACCTAATTTCTAACTCGTTTTTATCCGGTCTAAGGCTCTACATCTTTTGGACACTGGTGTTTTAAAGCCATCCTTTCCTAGGCAAGGACTTCCCTGAATTGGATACACATCTGCTGTCGTGATCTGCTAAAACAACTCAGGAGGACTACCACACTAAGCATCAGTGAATAAAGCTGATTTCAACGTATTCCAAGTCTCTTTATCTGACCTACAGTTCGGCATAACACTCGGACTTTTTGGACTGGCTTAAGAGGCATACACACATACTGCTTTTTGCATTGCATTGACTACTGCTTGGTAGGTAGCTACACGGCTAAGCTAATCATAACAACTATGCCTGACATAGACAGTGAACTAATGCAGCAAGCAAACAAAAAGATCTCTGACCTCAAGGAAGACATCCGACGGCTCTCTGATGAACTCCAGAAGAAAGAGTCACTGCTGTCCAACTTCATGGAGGTAGCATCTGTACAATCCAAAGAGATCGCCTCACTCAATCCTCCAGGACACAGTTGCTTGGGACCCTGCCGGTCCACAACTCTCCTCCTGCTCAACACCCAAGCCGCCACGCTGGACCGAGGTTGTGGTTCGCGGTCGTAACAGGGACTCAGGTGGACTCAGCCGGCTATCGATACCTCTCCTAGGTATGATGCAGCTGCAGGCGCTCTTCCTCACCCCGAGCCGGCTATCGATACTTCTCCTAGGTACGTAGCTGCTGCCCGGCCACAGCACTCCCCTGCGCAGGCACAGAGCACTGAAAGCCCACAGTCATCGCCTCCTCGACCCCTCTTCGCTCCTACCACACTCATCGTAGGAGACTCAATTATCAGAAACACTCGCTTCTTCAACGCAACCACACACTGCTTCCCTGGAGCCACAGTGCCGGTTATCCTGGATAAGCTCCCCGACCTGCTGTGCTCTCTTCCATAATCCATCAACTACTACTACTACTACTACTTCCACTCTGCCACCCACAGCTCTATCCGACTGCTTACTGGAAATTAAATCATGGCTCTCACTAAATTTTCTTAAACTTAACGGCGAAAAAACTGAGGTCCTCCTCATTGGTACCAGATCAACCTTAGCAACACTCAACACTTTCTCCATGTCCATCGACAATACCACTGTTCCTCCATCCTCTCAAGTAAAGAGCCTGGGTGTCATCCTGGACAGCACACTATTGTTTGAAGCCCACATCAATAACGTTACTCGGTCTGCATACTTCCATCTACGCAACATCAATCGTCTCCGTCCCTCACTTTCACCAACCTGCACCGCTATCCTGGTAAACACCCTGATCACATCTCGTCTGGACTACTGTAACTCTCTCCTCTTTGGTCTTCCGCGGAAATCTCTCCACAAACTCCAACTTGTACAGAACGCAGCCGCTCGTATCATAACCAGAACTCCCTTTTTTTTTGTGTTATATGAGCCTTGTAAGGTGACCTTGAGTGCTTTGAAAGGCGCCTTTAAATAAAATGCATTATTATTATTATTATTATTATTATTAAAAAAGGAGACCATACATGTGGAGGTTTAAAATGTACAAAGACAAACATGAATGTAAAAAGTAAAATGAAACTAAATGAAGCCGGACTGCTAAAACCAGGTTTCAGTTGATCACGTTCGCTTTGAGTCAGGTTTGAAGAGCTGAGTGTGTTTCTGTTTCTGCAGGGATTCCTCAGATGGCGATAATCACACACATCGACGAGGCCTGTGAGGAAACTGAAAAGGATCTGAGGAACGTTTATAAGAGCAAGCATCTGAAGCAAAAGGTGAGCTTGTTGACACAAGAAGAGCTGAACAGCTGAAAGAAACGTAGGAGACAGGATCAAAAGCAGAGATGAGGTGCAGGTGGGGAGAACTCAGAGCTAACGAGGCTCGATGCAGAGCAGGTGTGTAGAAGAGCAGAGAGGAAAACAGGCTGGAGAGGAGCACCAAAAACCCTGAAACATAATCCTCTTCATGATAAACAGACATGCATAGAAGCACCACAGAATACACATGAATATAAATACACAAGCAACACTACAACCTCTCTGATCTAATGAACAGAAAACCAGAAATCCCTTTTCACTGTATAAGCTGTGAGTACAGACCACAGTGAAAACAAAGACAGACTGACTAATAAAGGCAACTTAAATAATAAAATGCCTTATGGTCTTTTAAAGAGAACTAAAATCAGCCTTCTCCAACACAGTCCAGTCTTCACATAACAGAAAGAAAAGGTTGAAGGTCTCTGGTGGACTGGAGAAGAAGGACTGAGGAGCAGATCCTCACAGTACAGAAATGTAACTTGAAGCTTTGCACTCAAAAAAACTGCAACTTCACATTCATTAATGTTGTTTCTTTAATGTGTAGATGAAGGATTTCAGCGCAGTAGTCGATATCCCGATAAACTACATCTTTCCTGTGAAGAACTACAAGGAAGAAAACGACATCGTCGATGATGTGGACTCTCTGATCCTCAACGCTCTGAGACGAATGATCGACTTTGGAGACGACTTCATCGGGAAAATGTAAATATTATAAACAGAAATGAGCAATAACATTTTATTTTTGGTTGTTTCCTGTTATTGTTCATGTCTGTATTTTAAGGAGACAGGGAGTCTGTTGCTGTCAGCAGGAGTCTTATTCCACTTACAGAAAACACCATAATTTAAAACCTCAAATCTTCATAGTACAGTTAATGTTAGAGTCAGGTTAAAGCTGAAGTCAGGCTTGTTTCTCCCTCTTCTGTGGAACAGCCTTCCATGTTTAGTTATTTGTGTTTGTTGGAAAGAAACATGAACTCAAAGTGTTGACTGTGTTTCTGTGTTTTCAGGGATTCCTCACATCACAAGTACCAGCAGGACGACTGGATGGATTGGTTTCTGTGGTTTGTTTATCGTATCTTGATGACTCTGCTTTTGGGGTTTGTCTTGATAAAGATATGGATAAGGATGAAGTGGTATTGATGACATTTCAGGTGTTTCTCTTTAAATTAACTGCAGAGGTTCAGTTCATCTGGTTAAAAGCTGCATTCAAGGAACTCAGGACACTTATTATTACCTCTGGACTGGAAGAAGGTTCAATCCAAACTGTAGTTTAACTTCATACCATCGTTGGCTTGTTGCTATGGTAACCTGTAATTTAACAAAGTAGTGCTTAAACTGTTGATCAGAGCTACATTTGAGGTGTACACATATGATTTAAACAGACACCTGCCAGCCAATCAGAAATTAATTAAAATTTTATGTGTGTAAACCTCTGCCAATTAATTTTAGTGTCAGCTGAAATGAGCCGTATTGTATCATATGATGAGAACAATATGACCCAGCCTGACTCCTGCAGCAACCAAACAATGATGTTAAAGGGAACTTTAATGACCAACAGGAGATATTCTTTTGCAGGACCTTATCTTTGCTTTTACTCTACTGATACCTAGTTGGTGTTTTTATAAGAAAGTGCCTTCAATACTGCTCTTTTAAATGATTGTTTTTTAATGATGCCTCTTTCTACACTTTGTGATCTTTGCTTTAAAAGTACAAATACAATGATTAATTAAATGATACACAGTATATACCACAATTAGGCTGTCTTCATTTGTTCTCAGACAAACAAGTTAAAATACCTTGAAATAGTGTTGAAAACTAAAACAACTGATTAACCAAACTATTTAAACAATGTCACTTCCTGGAGTTGTTTTGTTTGCTTGAGGAACCATCTGGATGCTTTATTCATTTCAATGGGAAATTAAAATGTTACAGGAGCCAGTTGGCATAAATCAAAATATAAAAATGAGCTATGTAAAAGAAACAAATACAATTAAAGGCTAAATTACACAGAATAACTTTTTATACATTTTTTTGTATCACAACCGTTTGAGTGTCATTTAGGCTTAAAATTCTGGCATAAATTAGGGCGTGGTTACGTTGAGTCACAGGTTCACAGACAGTTGCCAGCAGTTAGCTCTATGCTAAAGCATCGGCTGGGCTAGGCTAGGCTACACCCAGAGGTCCGCGGCGACATCCAGCAGACAGGCGCTGCGGTGTCCGTGTTTGTTTGCCTATTTTCGGGTAGTTTTTAGCTGGCAATATGGCGGGTTGTGCTGTTGATTGTACTAACCGACCGACAAAGGATTCTGTGTTGCAGTTTTTTCGGTGAGTAAACCGTAGTACTATTTTACCCATAGACTGTATAACATATATTTTACCTGGATTTTGGCACTGTATAATGACTTTATTACCGACTCATGGTCTCTGCTGATACAGACAGATGACCAGAGCAGCTAATGTTAGCTGCTGTTGTGGTGTGTTTTGTGCTCTCAGTCCGTTTATATATATATATATATATATATATATATATATATATATATATATATATATATATATATAGAATAATATAGAATATACATACTGTTCTGTATTATCTTTCATTTAATATTATTATCATCTTTCATTTAATAATACTTATATAGAGTGTCAAGAGTAACTTAAATGAATAAATTAATAGGCTTATTAATGCCACACTGCAAAAAGCAAGCTTCTAATCCAGAGAATGTGTGATCTGTATTGTATTGGTGATACTGATTTCAGAAATCGTTAATCATGTTCAAAATCAAGATTAGGCCACCCATTAATAAATACAACATATATTTCTTATTATATTCATTGTTGGTATTATTATTAGTTTTGTTATTAAGGAACTTTTTATCAAGCAAAGCCCTTTTTATTACTCCATATCCTCAAATAGCTCTTAGTATCAAAAAGGTTTGTGACCTCTGATCTATAAGTTGCTGAGCACCTATATGTGTCATTTTAAAGTTTCCCTCTAGGTGATCCAGACAGGCTGGACAAGTGGGTCGTCAGCATGAGGAGACAGAACTGGACCCTGCTCTCCAGCCCCAGTCCTCCTCTGTGCTTTCAATAAAATCTGTATTGAGCGTGAACTCAGCGTCTGCCTGCCACCTGTTGTCACAGATACTCTTAAAACTAGTTGTATAACATGCATCTTAAACCTTATTAAAATCAGTTAATCATGTGAAGAGATTTCTCATGCAAGTAGATAATTATCTACATATCAGAGTTCAACCGTTAGTAAAGGTAAGACATAGACATATGATTTAGCACATTTGAAAAAAAAAATGTACTGGTAAAGACTTTCTAAGGTTCCATGGGCACCCTGGAAAGGTCAGAAAACAGAAACACTGTTGTGAGAATTTTTACAATTTTTTGTAAAACTTGACTAAAAACTTGAGCTTTAATGCTTAATATTTGTGTTTAAGTTGATATTCCTTTTAACTGACTACGACATTTTTAACATTTTCAATAAGTGTAGAAGACAAAAGGAGTGCAATTATGAAAATAAGTTATCTGAACATGAGGTACTCTTTAAATGAACAAACAAAACAATCAGTATAAAAGTAGTATAAAAGTAAAAACAAGTAAAAACGGCCCCTCTCTGTTTTACTGTTATAGAATGTTTGTGGATTGGTATCACTGATGAATCAATGCATATGATGCATTTTATTTCTGAGGCTGTTTAAGTTTAGCACAATTTAACAATTAAATATACTATTGAGTCGATTTACCTATCTATCTATCCCTGTCATGTGAGAACCCTGTATCTCACTTCTTTTAAAAAAATATTAAGTATATAAAATGCTTAACAAACTTTCTTTACATTATTCTACATAGTAATTTCACAGAATAGTAATGTTAACCCTCAGATCCTGTTGCCACATTTTATGGACCATCAGATTTTTCATTTGGCTGTGATCATGCTATAATGTTCATAGGTTGCAGAGAGGTGGCTTTTGCAAAGTACATCATGCTCCTAAAAGATCTCCTGTCTGCATCATGGTCTGCACCTTATAATTCTCTGTTTATCGCGGCTCCCGGGGTAGCTAAAGCTACTCGCGCTGCCCCCAGGGGATTCAACGCCCCCGGAGCCGCAACTGGGGCGCGCTGGGGGGGATTGAGCTGAGGGATTTCATCGGGCTGATGATACTGGAAGTGATTTTGTTTCTGATTTTCACCAGATTTAAAATGTTATCAACATTTGCCGTAAAAAAAAACAACTGTAAAACGAGAACCAGTCCCAGAAGCTCCAGCTCCAAAAAAAAAAAAAATTGTAATACCTATTTTAACTTTATTATGGTGTGTGTTTGCAAACAACAGGAGGACGTTAGTCATTTCTAACAGGATCTGAGGGTTAAGATGAGTTTTGGTCCCCAGCGGACTTATTTAACTTCTCTTATGTAGTATAATCTCAATAAAACATTATTTCAAATGCTGCAGCGTTATATATTTGTTTTATAAGGAACTTAACGTTACCTGCTGTCGAGTCTGTCGCTGTCAGGTCGCTGTGCTGGAGGCTGGACTGCCGTGTAGCTGCTGCCAGTAGCTGCTTGTTAGCCTAGCCTAGCTGATTAGCCTCAGGCTAGCTCAGTTCGGTGCGGTTAATCCGAGTTCAGTGGGCGGGATCTCGGCCGGCTGACCCCGGCTGACCCGTAGAGTTATCGCCTCTCCTCCAAATATGGAAAATACACGCCCACTAAAATCCAAGATGGCGCAGTCCTAATGCCCATAGTAGAGGCACAAAACACACTCCCCCAAACCAATGGGTGACGTCACGGGTGCTACGTCCATTCTTTTTACAGTCTATGGTTAATACTCTTACTAACATGGCAGTGAATGAGATATGCCTGGAAATCAATTAACACTATAAAACAATGTCAGAGAAGGACTTTCAGTAGGCCTCAAAGTAATTCTGGTGAGTCAGGAAGGGGAAGCACGTCTAAGCCCCGACTGTTTTCAACGGGGGGAGAACAGCTGACCTTAAAGCGAGTGTTCGGTGTAATTTCGACATCCATTACGTCTATCTAATTGGTGGACCAAGTCTTCACGTTCAATAGTAACCTCATACTCTGCCATGACGTTTACGTCTTCTGCTGTAGTCTTGCTTCTTGCTTGGGCTGTCACGGCTGTCAAACCTCTTAATTGTGGCATGGAGATTAGGGATAGTGCCTGTGGACTAGCAGAATGGGATGGTGGTCCCCATTTTTAAAAAGGGGACTGGAGAGTGTTCTCCAACTATT
Source organism: Scomber japonicus (assembly GCF_027409825.1). Taxonomy (NCBI): domain Eukaryota; kingdom Metazoa; phylum Chordata; class Actinopteri; order Scombriformes; family Scombridae; genus Scomber; species Scomber japonicus. Next base: position 619,731 of record NC_070588.1, on the reverse strand, counting down.
GAGGGATCACATTACTCAACCTCCCAAGAAAAGCTTATGCCGGGGTGCTGGAAAGGTCAGCCGATTGTTGAACCTCAGATTCAGGTGGAACAATGTGGATTCCCTCCATGCCCTGGAACAGTGGTCCAGCTCTACACTCTTGCAGGGGTAATTGATGGCTCACGGGAGTTCACACATCCGGTCTACATTTGCTTTGTGGACTTGAAGAAAGTGTATGATCGTGTCCCTCAGGGCACCTTGTGGATGGTACTGTGGGAATATGGGGCACCAGGGCCGTCTCAAGGCTCAGCCAGGAAGAGGTGAGTGTCTTAGGGAGCTCAGAATTGTTTCTCCGCTTTTTGTGGTTGATGTTGTTCTGTTGGACTCTACATGTGAAGACCTCCAACACTCTGGGATGGTTTGCACCCGAATGCAAAGCAGTCTGGAGGAGAGTCAGCACCTTCAAATCTGAAGCCATGGTGCTCTGCTGGAAAAGGTGGACTGCCCCCTCAGGGTTGGGAGAGAGGTACTGCTTGGTCTTATTCACGAGTGAGGGTACAATGGAGTGCGAGGTTGATAGGCAGATCGTTGCAGCATCAGTAGTAAAGTGGGTGTTATTGTAAATCTGTCCATGACCTCAGTTCAAACTTCTCAAAGATCAAACAATTTAACAAAACTGAACAAGAAATTCACAGTAATTGCAATATCTGAGACTTGGCTTAGTGAGAAACAGACAGACGTGGTCAGCATTGAGGAAAACAACATTTTTTTATAAGCAAAAGTGGGGGAGTTAGACGACACAGCAATGAAAATAATAAATCAGGGTTCCTACAGCTTAATGCAAGTTAAATGTAAGACTTTTTAAGACTTTTTTAATGTCACTTGAAATTAAATTTAAGACCAGCGACAGAATCAACACAAACGCGTCCTTGTTAGCATCTGCAACAAGCTGCTCTGAAATGTATGGGGCTATTCCAAACTTTCTGATGTAGGCCGTCTTGTTAGAACCGCATGCAAACGAGTGGGCAATATCAGAGTCTGGGAACATTGAGCGGAATAAGTCTCCAACTCCCTCATTTGATTATATGACTGGTGTTTTGTCACAGTGTTCAGACACCACAGTACCTCTGCTTTCAGCATAGGGTTGGACCCGAACATTGTCCGGAGATTTGGTGCTGCTGTCCCGGTTGTTGATATCGGACAAGGGGCTGGAGGCATGATAGAAACGAGAGTAGAACAGAACTGGGAAATACCTGGCGTTTGTTGACAGCTTGATTTTGAAGCTTGCTGTGCATGTGGGACTCCACTGACTTGATTCCCAGTGTGCGGAGTTTAAAACAGTTCTTGCACAAAATGCACCGTGCCTCATATAAAGTGCCTGTTACCAGTTTCAGGCATCCACAAAAATCTTTATTGGACAGCCAATTCTCATTAAATTTACACTTTCCCATACTGTGCAGTGTTTCCCCTAGAAATTTTTGTAGCAGGGGTGCTGTGTGTCGGTAACCTAGCAACACTAGGGGGGTCCAGGGGTATGCTACCCCAGAAGAAAAATTTTAAAAATAATAAGGCTGCAAATAACGATTATTTTGATAAAGGATTAATCAGTTGATTATTTTTTCAATTAATCGATACATCGGATAAAAAAATATTTTTTAAATTTCCACCCCTTCATTCAAAAACAAAATATTATTTCAAAATGACAATGCAATATGTAGCTTCTTGGACATCCCTGAGTAATATTAAATTATAAATAATAATTTAAACAAAACAACTACTGTAAATGTTAATGTCTGACACTTTAACAAAATAACATACACATGTATGCTACACAAAAATAGGTATTTTCTGTAAATAAAAGATAAATAATAATTAAAGCTGCAAGCAGCGATGATCGGGCCCAAGCTCCCCCGCCCCGCCACGACTGAGCGAGACTTGCCACGACGCATCTTCAAGGTCTTGAGATGACACAGAGTCAATATAAAGTCGGTCGGATTATGAGGAATTCATTAAAGTACGTGGTGTGAAAATTGTATAAAACTGTGCCAAAATCGGAAATTCGCCTCAAAATGGCCGACTTCCTGCTTGAGTGAGGATATGGGTCCAAGATACTTTTTTGTGTGTCTTTAGATCATACATAGGTGTACCAAATTTTGTTCATCTACGTCAATCTTGAGGGAGGGGCTCAATTTTCTTAATCTTCTACGGGGTGCAGTACCCCCATTTGGCCAGCTGTTCCTGTTTAATGGCAAAACATCAAAATTCCTCACATCGCCACGAAGCAACCAAATCCCTAATCAGAAAGTTTTTGATAACTTTTCATCTCCAATGTCTCAAGATATTTCTGAGTGAATTTGAAGTCGGTCGGATTAAATTCCTAGGACAAGTTCGTTAAAGTTCGAGGCGTGGAAATCGACAAAATCGCACATATTTTTCAAAATGGCCGACTTCCTGTTGGAGTGACGTCATGGGTCCAAGAGACTTTTTTGTGCGCCTTTACAAGATACATATGTGTACCGAATTTCGTTTGTCTATGTCAATCTGACTTGAGGGGCTCCATTTTTTTTCAATTTTCAAGGCGGTGTTATTGTATCCAGTAGGTGGCGCTATGGAGCTGACACAGTATTGATGCATATACGTGTTGAGGGCGGGACCCTCTATATGCTTGATTAATTTGGTGTAGATCGGACAATGTCTGTAGGAGTTATAAGGACTTCCTGTTTAATGGCGAAGGATCGAATGGCGAAGGAAATTGTCTGCGCCGCCACGGCCAAACCGGATCCCTAATCAGAAAGTTTTTGATAACTTTTCATCTCCAATGTCTCAAGATGGTTCTGAGTGAATTTGAAGTCGGTCGGATTAAATCCCTAGGACAAGTTCGTTAAAGTACGAGGAGTAGAAATCGCCAAAATGGCGCCAAAAACACAGATTCGATACTAAATGGCCGACTTCCTGTAGGAGTGAGGGTATGGGTCCAAGAGACTTTTTTGTGCGTCTTTACATGATACATATGTGTACCGAATTTGGTTTGTCTACGACAAACTCAGTCGAGGGGCTTGATTTTTTAAATTTTCTAGGGGGCGCTATTGAGCCATTTTTTCTCGCCCATTTTCGTGATCCTTAAAATATCAAATTTTTCGCCGGGTCGGACATGATTGCAAATTTTGGTGACTTTTCGGGCACGTTTAGGCTGTCAAAATGGCGTTCATTTTGTGAGACGAATAATAATAATTTCTACAGATACAATAGGGCCTTCGCACTGTATAGTGCTTGGGCCCTAATAATGGTTTATTTTTGTAGTAACCAGTTTTACTTTTTCCATCATAAGGCTTCCATACAAACTATGTGCGCTAGATTCCCCTGCTGCTCTCCTCATCTGCTACTACTGACTGTGAGATCTGTTAATGATCCACACAGTGACATTATATCATTGATATGACGCGCAAAAGCGATTATCACTGTTTCCGTGATTGGGACACGTAAATTTAGCACATTACGTGTCCCCATCACAGAAACAACCACGGAATTCATTGTTAAGAAGTCGTGATAGTTAACACGACTTCTTAACAATGAATTCCGTGATGGGGACACGTAATGTGCTAAATTTACGTGTCCCAATCACGGAAACAATACCAGTGTAAAGTCAATGGGAATCCTCTTTCGTGGTGGACACACGGATTCCCCGGTTCAACTACGTCACATAGTGGGCGGTAATTGTTACTGTTTTCTAATCAATAAATATTTTATTTTATCGTTATTTTTAATATTCATTTCACTGAATTTTGTTGTCTAAAACAGGTTGTGTGTGATATAACTGTCGTTTTGGTGTAATACCATACTACTAGAGCGTCAACATCATATTTTCTAGCAGTTGCACATCGGTGCAAGGCTGATAGATATTTTTCTCAAAAGGTATTTTCTTTTATAGCAGGTTAATAATAATTAAAATAGCCTGACATTGATAATGTGTTAATGAATGAGAAATAGAGTCAGTGTTACCACACCGGGAGCACAGCTGTGCAATAAGCCGTATGGATTTTTGGGGGAATTTTTTTGATTACATATCATTTTCATTTGGTCACTATAACAGCTACATTACTCAAAATTGAATAGGGAGATATTGAGCTTCGGGGTTGTGTATGCAAATAACAATAAACCACCACAGCAAACTTAGGGCTCTAGCTGGTTGGAAATGTTGAGGATATAAATTAATTCTACAATGAGGAAATTAGTCTACTTCAAGCAGCGGGTTATCCGGTCTGAGAACGGGATAAATGTGAGATGAATACTCGACAAGGAGAAATATATCCCTGTTAAATTTTTTTTTTTTAAAGTACTTTATTTATTCATTTTCAGAACATCCAGGTACATAACAACCCAAACAATTACCCCCTCCTTCCCACCCCCCACCCCCAAAGCAGGTTAGGAAAAAAAAAGAAGAGAAAAAAAAAAAAAAAAAGGAAAGGGTGAAAGCTGTACTCTACAGTGTAGCAACAGTTTCTATGGCCATCCGTGACTGTATAAAATTATACTTATTTATACAAATTATAAACAAATAAATGTTCAAACATAATCAGGATATCGAGGTGTCATGAGGGTCCTCTCTGCTGTGTGATGTGATCAAGAAATGGTTGCCATATCTGATGGAATCTGTCTGATTTTCCTAATAACTCAAATCGATTTTTTTCCATATATAAAGTATTTGAGAACTCGTTGAGCCAGGCTTCAAAGCATGGGGATGTTTCTTTGTTTACTTTAAGAATAATTTTATTCGCAATAACCATCCCATACTGTATTGACAGAGCCTTCCAATGACTAAGAGTATCTAGCTGGTGAGACCAGCCAAGGATGCCTGTCTCTGGGTCTGGCATGAGATCATGTCCGTAAACCTCAGAGTAAAAATGGAAAACTTCATGCCAAAATTTACCAAGTTTGTTGCAAAACCAGAACATGTGTGCCAGTGTACCATCAGCCTGTTTACATTTTACACATAATGGTGAAGTGGATGCAAAGAATGAATGCAGTTTAACACGTGAATAATGGAGTCTATATATAACCTTATACTGTATTAACAGGTGTCTTGAATTAATTGAACATGTATATATGCTATGAAGACATTTACGCCATGCATCTTCCGAGATGGTGGTACCTATATCCTCCTCCCAGCACTCTCTCAGGTATTGTGTACTTGGAGCAGTTTGAGCTACAAACACATTTATAAACATGGACACCAGCTTTTTGGTCTCAGGTTCCTTCGTCATAAGAGAGTAGATTTCATCTGGTGAGTTATAAGTTTCAAAGTTTAAAATGTTTGCTCTAGTATAATTTCTGATCTGCAGGTACCTGAAAAAATTAGATGATTGTAAATCAAATTTTCTTTTAAGTTGGTCAAATGAGGCAAAAATATTGTCAACATACAAGTCTTTCAGAGTAACCAGGCCTTTCCCTTTCCAGAAAAAAAAAACAGGATCTGACTGAGAAGGGCGAAATGCATGATTGTGACAAATGGGGGCAAAAATAGAAGTGTTTGTTAAATTAAAGGTTTTTTTAATCTGGTACCACACCTTTAATGAATGTTCTACTATAAATCCAATCCCTTTAAATGGTCCAGGACTTCTCTTTGCTGTATTGAGTAGCGCTGGGAGGGAGGTACCCGTGATGTCCTGTTCTATGGCAAGCCATGATGGGGTAGTAGCACTAGGTTCTGTGGGATAAGCTTGCTGCCAGTACACAAGTGCTCGTACATTAGCTGCCCAATAATAATGTTGGAATAGAGGGAGCATTAGTCCACCCAGTTCTTTTGGCTTGCAAAGGTGCTTCTTACTTATCCGATGTGGTTTATATCCCCAAATGAAAGGCATGATGATTGAGTCCAATGTTTTAAAAAACAATTTAGACAAAAAAATGGGTACATTCTGAAATATGTATAAAAATCTAGGTAAGGTCACCATTTTTATAGCATTAATTCTGCCAATCATTGACATGGGGAGTGTTCGCCAAAGTTCAATATCAATTTTAAGTTTATCAATCAGAGCCTTGTAGTTCAGTGTATAAAGCTGATCAAATTGTTTGGGGATTGTAGTGCCAAGATATTTAACATGGGTGGTCACTCTTACGGGTAGATTTCTGAGAAAGTTGGGGTCTAAGTCCTCGCTCAGAGGCATAAATTCACATTTCTGCCAGTTGATAGTATATCCTGATAGCTTGCCAAACATTTTAATTTGATCCAGTAATGCTGGGAAGGATTTTTCAGGCTGCGATAAGAACAGGATTACGTCATCAGCGTACAAAGCTATATAATGATCTAATTTACACAGGTGTATAGGAATAATTTTTGGATTACATCTAATACTCACTGCAAGGGGCTCAATACACAAAGCAAACAACAGAGGGCTCAGGGGGCAGCCCTGCCTAACACCACGGTGCAGATTGAAAGGGTGAGATCTGTCTGAGTTGGTAAGGATTGATGCAGTTGGATACGCATATAGCATCTCTACCCATGAGCTAAAACTTTCACCCAGGCCAAATTCTCTGATTGTTAACAGCATATATTTCCAATCAACCTGATCAAATGCCTTGTGCGCGTCAAGTGTGAGTACTGCAGATTTTGACTTGTTTTGTTTGCTATATACAATATTCAGTAATCTACGGACATTAAAAAAAGAAAATCTTCTGGGAATGAACCCCACCTGGTCTGGGTGTATAATAGTTGCAACATGTTTATTCAATCTATTAGCTAAGATTTTAGAAAACACTTTGAGGTCACTCCCGAGAAGAGCAATGGGCCTGTAACACGATGGATCAGTCTGATCTTTATCTTTTTTCAATATTAAAGAGATGTTCGACGTATATAATGAGTCTGGTAATTTTTTATTCCTCATTGATTCTTTAAATATTCTCAGTAATAGAGGGGCAACATCAATGAATGCTTTATAAAAGTCAATGCCAAGGCCATCAGGACCAGGTGACTTTCCGCTCGGAAATTCATTTATAGCCGTGACAACCTCCTGTAATGTAATTTCAGCATTGAGTTCATTTTGCGCGTCGCAGTCTATTTTAGGAAGCGGGAGGGAGCGCAAGAATTGAAGAATATCCTCCTCCGTTGCGGAGCTTCAGGATTTATATAAATTTTCATAAAAGTCCCTGAAGCACTTATTTATTTCAACAGGGTCTGTAACAATAGAGTTTGTCTGACTTTTAATTTCGTGAATAGCCCTGCTAGCTTGGGCCCCTCGTAGCTGGCGTGAGAGAAGAGGGCCAGGTTTATCCCCCAACTCAAATTGTTTGTGCCTCACTTTCAACAATAAAGTATTGATTTGTTGAGAGAGAATACAGTTATATTCATGCTTCAATTTAACAATTTAAGGTAAGCTGCGGGTCTATAACTGATAACCTCTGTCTCCTCTGTTTTTTTTGTGCAGCTTCATAGGATATAACAAAACCTCTTATCACAACCTTAAAGGCCTCCCACAGTGTTGAGTCTGAAACATCACCTGTATCATTAAAAGCTAAATAGTCCTTTATCGAAAGTGAGCATTTTTCCAAAAATATTTTGTCATTGAGAAGACTTGGATTGAATCGCCAATTATAGTGGGTTTTTTTCCACCCAAAGTCCATACCGACAAAAACTGGGCTGTGGTCTGAAATTAAGATGTTGTGATATTTAGATGATTTAGTAATTGCTTTCAATTTAGAATCAATTAAGAAGTAATCAATCCTTGTGTATGTATTGTGAACTTGTGAGAAAAAAGAATATTCTTTCTCTGTAGGATTATGAATCCTCCAGATATCAACCAGATTAAGCGATTTCATCAGATTATTTAGCACATTTGTGGAGTCTGAAGGACTAACTGGGCGGGTTGAGGACCTGTCCAAAAAAGTATCTAAAACGCAGTTGAAATCACCACCTGCAATCAAGTTGGTTGTTAATAGGTCAGGTATCAGACTGAAAACACCTCGAAAAAAACCAGGGTTGTCAAAGTTTGGTGCATATAAATTAAGGAGGGTAACGTGAACAGTCAAAATTTTGCCAGTCACAATTATGAAACGACCATTTGGATCTGATTTAGTTGAGATGTGTTGAAAGGGAATTTTTTTTTTGATTAAAATTGCCACACAACGTGCCTTGGCTGAAAAAGTTGACTGAAAGATTTGTCCTATCCAGCTACACCTAAGTTTTGAGGCCTCCGTGTGCTTAATATGCGTCTCTTGCAAGAACAAGATATCAGCATGCAAATCAAGTAAATGAGAGAATATCTTGGCTCTTTTCGATGGGTTATTTAAACCCCTGACATTCCAAGAAGTTAGATTAATAATGTTATTCATCATATGATCATTCATTGGGCCACTCATGACACCCCTACAACATAAAAATGCAAGATGCCATTGAATTCAAACGAAATAAAATGAGTACAGCGTGAACCAAACTGATAGAAAATACCCCCTAAACTCCCTGCTTTGCCTCCCCCAAAGAAAAGGGGTAATATAAACCCCACATGGCAGCGGAGCTGCTGAGAAAGGAGCGTATACATGCAGTAAAGCACCTGACAAAGCAAACTAACAGCTTATCCCCCATGTCAGCCCCTTACCACCCTCCTGTTAGTGAGTTATGAACACTCCTTATAAATCAAGTAATTAGCATTTTAAAACCTATTTTCCAAAAAAAATTAAGAACAAGAGACATGAAGAGTAGTAACAAAACAAATTTTAAAGACTGCCTGTGACTCTTGTTTGTAAGTTCTTGGTGTTTTTTTTTTGTTTTTTTTTCCCCTCAAGAAAGAATAATGTCTTTGTAACATATGAGCCAATCATAGTAACTGACAGCAATAACTAAAAGTGACCTTACACAGACGTCATAGCGTTAAGGCAACATAAGTGGACATAAGCTCTGAGTCTCGGTTCTGTAATTATTGCAAAAACACGTTGGCTTTTGCCTCACCGTTCATTTGGTCCATCCTTAGTAAGAAAATCCACACCTGTGCAGGTGAGTCTGTGTGACTCATATCAGATCCCGTCGCGCTGGCGGTACCCGGTCACTCAGCACCGTCAGCTGCTGAAGGCTGCATGTGTCTGTCAGCGTAGGTGGCTGCCTCTTTTGCTGATTCAAATATCTTGGTTTGACCAGCATGAGTAAAAATCAGACGTGCAGGAAACAGGAACCCATGTCGGATACCGGCCTCCTTAAGTTTCAGTCGAACTGCATCAAACTCCTTGCGGTCCTTCATCACTTCTGCTGTGAGGTCTGGAAAGATGCTGATGCGCTGCCCCTCGTAATTTAGCGGACCATCGTTGCGAGCCACTCGGATTATCTTCTCTTTCACGGTGTCGTGGTGTATCCTGGCGATCATAATGCGTGGCCGGTTGCTTGGAGCACCGATGCGGTGGGCACGGTCCACTTTAATCCCCCGGGGAAAATGTTCAGCTCCGAGGAGTTTAGGCAGCAAGTCAGACACAAATGTAGTTGGAGAGCCTCTTTCAATTTTCTCTGGCAGACCCACAATTTTAATATTTTGTCTCCTCGAGCGGCCCTCTAGATCGTTCACTTTGGCTTTCAGGAGTTTGTTTTGTGCACACAGGTCATCGTGGCTTTTTTCCAACTCAGCCAGGCGTCCGTCAAACTCACCGTGCCAGTCTTCCAGGTTTATAATGCGAGAGGTGTTGGAGGCAACAGCATTTTTAAGCCCAGCGAGAGTTGTCTCCAAGTTGTCAAACCTCGCGTTCATAGAGTTTTCCATCCGTCTGATGGCCCCCAGGATGGGCGATGTAGAGGGCTCCTCCTCTGGCTCATCTCCCATAGCATGCTCAGGGCTGGACGAGCCAGGTGAGCTAGTGTTAGCATTAGCAGGCTCGGTCGGCGGATTGTATTCAGTCTCTGAAGGAGACTCTAGTGTTTTCTGAGTCGATTTCTTAGACTTGACCATTCTTTGAGGTGTTATGAACGGATTTCACCGTCAAAAAGTGCAACAAAGGAGAGTTAAATACTTATATCAAGTTGGAGTGGAGGAGCTGATGGAAAACACAACCTACTACATTGCCGGCTCTCTAGCGCCCCCCTGCCGGCTCTCTAGCGCCCCCCATCCCTGTTAAATATTGACGAAATTCAGTGCCTTCTGCTTGGCTTGTTGCTGTGGTCTGTGTCTGTAGTGCTGTAGCAATGTGACGTGCTCGGACGAACAAACTATCAGTACTGGCTTGAGCATTCATTCATTTGAAATGGTCTTGTAATAGTGTGTCAAACAGAGGCATGCATACCACAGTTTAAATATCTGTCAGCTGAGGAAGTCCATCAGGTGTCTATAACAAAGTATAAAAGAGTGCACATCACACATCAGATAAATCTTGGCCTCTTTTTCGTTAACAAAACTGTTCCAAAATCAAAGCTCTATGAATGTGAAATGGATGTAATGTAATGTTAAAAACTTCTGTTAGTTTATACCATTATTAATTGAAAAAATATATAATATGTTTATAGTACAATACATCTATATATACATATACATATATATAATAAAATAATATTATATAAATATATAAATAAAAAAGATAGATACATAAGATAGTATGTATCTATCTTTATATATTTATATATTATATAAAGATATATACTATCTTAACTATCTATTTTATAGCTATATATAGATATATATTGTGTATATATATACTATCTTATCTATCTATTTTATATATGTATATAATAATACAATATAAATATATCAATAAATATAGATAGATAAGATAGTGGATACATAGATATAATTAGGGCCCAAGCACTCAACAGTGCGAAGGCCCTATTGTATCTGTAGAAATTATTATTCGTCTCACAAAACGAACGCCTTTTTGACAGCCTAAACGTGCCCGAAAAGTCACCAAAATTTGCACGTACCCGGCGAAAAATTTGATATTTTATGGTCCGCCAAAATGGCCGTCGCAAAATGGCTCAATAGCGCCCCCTATTGAATATAAAAATGTGAGAGATTGACATACATGAACGAAACTTGGTATATATATGTATCATGTCCAGACGCACAAAAAAGTCAGTGGGGCCCATGACGTCACTCCAACAGGAAGTCGGCCATTTTGAAAAATATGTGCGATTTTGGCGTTTTCCACACTTCGTACTTTAACGAACTTGTCCTAGGGATTTAATCCGACCGACTTCAAATTCACTCAGAAACATCTTGAGACATTGGAGATGAAAAGTTATCAAAAACTTTCTGATTAGGGATTTGGTTGCTTCGTGGCGATGTGAGGAATTTTGACGTTTCGCCATTTAACAGGAACAGCTGGCCAAATGGGGGTACTGCATCCCGTAGACGATTAATAAAATTGAGCCCCTCCCTCCAGATTGACATAGATGAACGAAATTTGGTATATATATGTAACGTGTAACGACTCACAAAAAAGTCTCCTGGACCCATAACCTCACGCCAACAGGAAGTCGGCCATTTTGAAATGAATCTTCAATTTTGGCACCGTTTGATATAATTTTCACACCACATAGTTTAATGAATTTCTCCTAATCCGACCGACTTCATTTTGACTCCGTGTCATCTCAAGACCTTGAAGATGCGTCACAGCAAGTCTCGCTCAGTCGTTGCGGGGCGGGGGAGCTTGGGCCCGATCATCGCTGCTTGCAGCTTTAATTATTATTCGTCTCACAAAATGAACGCCATTTTGACAGCCTAAACGTGCCCGAAAAGTCACCAAAATTTGCAATCATGTCCGACCCGGCGAAAAATTTGATATTTTAAGGATCACGAAAATGGGCGAGAAAAAATGGCTCAATAGCGCCCCCTAGAAAATTAAAAAAATCAAGCCCCTCGACTGAGTTTGTTGTAGACAAACAAAATTCGGTACACATATGTATCGTGTAAAGACGCACAAAAAAGTCTCTTGGACCCATACCCTCACTCCTACAGGAAGTCGGCCATTTAGTATCGAATCTGTGTTTTTGGCGCCATTTTGGCGATTTCCACTCCTCATACTTTAACGAACTTGTCCTAGGGATTTAATCCGACCGACTTCAAATTCACTCAGAAACATCTTGAGACATTGGAGATGAAAAGTTATCAAAAACTTTCTGATTAGGGATCCGGTTTGGCCGTGGCGGCGCCGACAATTTCCTTCACCATTCGATCCTTCGCCATTAAACAGGAAGTCCTTATAATTCCTACAGACATTGTCCGATCTACACCAAATTAATCACGCATGTAGAGGGTCCTGCCCTGAACACGTATATGCATCAATACTGTGTCAGCTCCATAGCGCCACCTACTGGATACAATAGCGCCCCCTTGAAAATTGAAAAAAAATTGAGCCCCTCAAGTCAGATTGACATAGACAAACGAAATTCGGTACACATATGTATCTTGTAAAGATGCACCAAAAACTCTCTTGGACCCATGACGTCACTCCAACAGGAAGTCGGCCATTTTGAAAAATATGTGCGATTTTGTCGATTTCCACGCCTCGAACTTTAACGAACTTGTCCTAGGAATTTAATCCGACCGACTTCAAATTCACTCAGAAACATCTTGAGACATTGGAGATGAAAAGTTATCAAAAACTTTCTGATTAGGGATTTGGTTGCTTCGTGGCGATGTGAGGAATTTTGATGTTTCGCCATTAAACAGGAACAGCTGGCCAAATGGGGGTACTGCACCCCGTAGAAGATTAAGGAAATTGAGCCCCTCCCTCCAGATTGACATAGATGAACAAAATTTGGTATATATATGTATCATCTAAAGACACACAAAAAAGTCTCTTAGACCCATACCCTCACTCCAACAGGAAGTCGGCCATTTTGAAGTGAATTTGCAATTTTGGCGCGGTTTGATAGAATTTTCACACCACATACTTCAATGAATTCCTCCTAATCCAACCAACTTTATATTGACTCTGTATGCGTCACAGCAAGTCTCGCTCAGTAGTGGCGGGGCGGGGGAGCTTGGGCCCGATCATCGCTGCTTGCAGCTTTAATTTTATTTATATTTCTATGTTTATACAACTGATTTATTTCGCGTATCGCGTTTTGAGTCTGGGGGCGTTTTTTCCAACCGGAATTTCCATACATAACCGTCCAAGATGGCGGACGATGGCGGACACTACTGCGCATGTCAGACTCAAATCGGGTAGCGACATGCACCGCTACTATCCTTCGCGGCCTCCCAGATGCTCCCAGATCCCAAGATCCTTTGCGCGGCACTGAACAGAACAATGGCGACACCAACCGGTGATGACTTTACCTTCAAGTGTAAGTATTGTTTTTTTTTTTATTTACTACTTATACTTTTATACTTTTACCAATTACTTATATTTTATTACTTGACTTATATCTTATATATATATATATATATATATATAAATGGACTAAGATGAACAAATTTAGATTTTAATAAAGGGCTACGTTTGGGATTATCACTATTATATGTTATACTTCATTATTATGATAATTTTTTGCTATATTAGAACCCTTTTGTCTGTTGACATAGTAAAAAAAAACATGTTTTACATTACATTTTGTTTTATTTTTGTTTTAGGGAGCAAGGAGCAAACCGAGCTCCTGATTAAACAAAGAGGGGAAAATGACCATCTATTCACGGGGGCCAACGGGGGCCAACCTCCACCTGGACATCAGGTAAGGCTGATGTCCATTTTTGTTAATCTTTGCATCCTTCGGACCAGGGGCAGAGCGGTAGGGGCAGCGTTGCGTTCTCAATGATTGGTTCCGCCACTCTTCATTTAGGCTACGTTATTTAGGCTTATCAAAAATAATAGTAAAATGTAAATCTGTCAATAATGTGTCAGTTATGGATAATATGGGAAACATTACAGTAGAAATAAAGATGGAGAAATCTAAAAGTATATTACTAAGCTGTGTGTACAGAAAACCTGGATCTTGTAATGAAAAACTACAAGAGACAGTATAAATAATAAAATGGGATTTGTGGGGATTTTAATATTGATAACCTACAAGAACACAATACAACCACATAGTTAATTAGCTCAGAGTACAGTATCAATAGTCTCAATTACAATACCAACTAAAATAACACACAGTGCTACACTGATTAAAAAATATTTACTAATGTCACTGACAAAGAAGTAACGAGTGTATTATTACTCAGCAGTACAAGTGTTCATCAAAAACACCAACACAGTCAAATCCAGTAGCTAAGAAACACATCTCTATTCCTTTAAACAAGACTGTAACAAAGTATGTAGAAGATGTAAATGTAACTTGAAATATTTATATCTATAAAAGATGATCTTTATCAAAATAACTCCTCTAGTAAAAAAAATAAAAGTAGTTGCTGAGAAACTGTGGCTGACTAAGGTAAAATAAATTACTGCAAGAGAAGGCAGGATACCCCAACCATTTCCTGACAGAAAACAATACAACCACTACTGATATGGCTTCAGCTGCAGATCAGTTTAATTCATGTTAGTATGAATCCTGGTTGGTTGGTATTTATAAAGGGGACTGACAACAAAAGAAGAAAAATCAACTAAAAATACTCAAGAGTATGAAATCCATAGACTGTGATGGTATTAACATGTCTACAGTTAAAAACAGTATTCAAGATTCAAGATGCTTTATCTGTCAGTCATCATGTCAGACATGTGAGCGAGATATAGTACTCAGGTCTCAGGATTCAAAAATAAATTAAATCTAATTAAAAACAGGCTAAACATCATATAACAGGTTCTGCTATATTGAATTTTTTCAGAACCTCTGACTCACATCTGCAGTTTCTACAAACCACTGTATTCCCAAAGCAGCTAAAGTCATACCAACAGATGAAACTGTAGATAGACACACAAGAAAGATAAAACATAGTTGCATTAAAATGAAATAATGATGGATTGAAAAGCTACTTCAAATTAAACAAAAAAAAGAAAGATGGTAAGATTGGTACAGATGTTCTCCACTCACAATGACTAAATGTTGTTAAGGTTCATCAGCTGCTTCTCTTACCAACAGTGAGGTTGACACTGGCTCCGTTCGGTCCGATCATCATCACGTATCCTCCCTCATCTTTAGGCTCACAGTTCTTGATGACCAGCGTTCGTCTCTTCCCGTCACTGATCATCTGGTACTTGTCTCCGTCCTCCAGCTTCTTTTCATCTTTCATCCATTTGACCTGGCAGCTCTCCTTGGAGATGAAACAGGTGAATGCCGCCTGTTCGCCCTCCACCACTTCCTGGTTGTGAGGCTTGGAGATGAACTCAGCAGCCAGTTCTGAAGCACAGGAGGGAGTAGAGGTTAGGGGAGGGGTTGGAAAGCACTTTCTAACCTCACACTGTACTACAGTAAAGTACTAGTACCTCTAACTGTACTACAGTAAAGTACTTGTACCTCTAACTGTACTACAGTAAAGTACTAGTACCTCTAACTCTACTACAGTAAAGTCCTACAGTAGTAGTACTGGTAGTAAATCTTTGGTACCATTAATCTTCAGGTTTCCAGAGGTGGTGATGTTGGGACTCAGCTTGCAGGTGTACTCTCCAGCATCGTCCATCTTCAGGTTCTGGATGAGGAGGATCCTCCTCTTTCCGTCCACCATCTGGTCGTAGCGTCCTCCCTCCGGCAGCTCCTTGTCTCCTTTGAACCAGCGGACGTCAGCGCTGGGTTTGTAAACGTGGCATATCAGCTTCACGCTGTCCATCTCAGCTCCCTCCACGTCAGACAGGTTCTTAATGAACCGAGCCGCCTCTTCTGTGGACAAGCAGCAGTGATGATGATTATTAATGAGTTTGCAGTGACTTTATGAAGACATTTTAAAATCAGCTGCTCCTCTTACCAACAGTGAGGTTGACACTGGCTCTGTTGGGTCCAATCATCACCACGTATCCTCCCTCATCTTTAGGCTCACAGTCCTTGATGACCAGCATTCGTCTCTTCCTGTCGCTGATTATCTGGTACTTGTCTCCGTCCTCCAGCTCCTTGTCGTCCTTCATCCATCGGACCTGGTAGCTCTCCTTGGAGATGGAGCAGGTGAACTCCGCCTTCTCGCCCTCTACCACTTCCTGGTTGTGAGGCTTGGAGATGAACTCAGCAGCCAGTTCTGAAGCACAGGAGAGAGTAGAGGTTAGGGGAGGGGTTGGAAAAGCACTTTCTAACCTCACACTGTACTACAGTAAAGTACTAGTACCTCAAACTGTACTGCAGTAAAGTACTAGTACCTCTAACTCTACTACAGTAAAGTACAAGTACCTCTAACTCTACTACAGTAAAGTACTACAGTAGTAGTACTGGTAGTAAATCTTCTGTACCAGTGATCTTCAGGTTTCCAGAGGTTGTGATGTTGGGACTCAGCCTGCAGGTGTACTCTCCAGCATCGTCCATCTTCAGGTTC
Source organism: Scomber japonicus (assembly GCF_027409825.1). Classification (NCBI taxonomy): domain Eukaryota; kingdom Metazoa; phylum Chordata; class Actinopteri; order Scombriformes; family Scombridae; genus Scomber; species Scomber japonicus. Next base: position 603,394 of record NC_070588.1, on the reverse strand, counting down.
TGGATGAGGAGGATCCTCCTCTTCCCGTCTACGATCTGCTCGTAGCTTCCACCATCGGGCAGCTCCTCGTCTCCTTTGAACCAGCGGACGTCAGCGCTGGGTTTGTAAACGTGGCATATCAGCTTCACGCTGTCCATCTCAGCTCCCTCCACGTTAGACAGGTTCTTAATGAACCGAGCCTCCTTCTCTGTGGACAAGCAGCAGTGATGATGAAACATGGACAGATCTGAACTGTGATGATGATTATTAATGAGTTTGCAGTGACTTTATGAAGACATTTTAAAATCAGCTGCTCCTCTTACCAACAGTGAGGTTGACACTGGCTCTGTTGGGTCCAATCATCACCACGTATCCTCCCTCATCTTTAGATTCACAGTCCTTGATGACCAGCATTCGTCTCTTCCCGTCGCTGATTATCTGGTACTTGTCTCCGTCCTCCAGCTCCTTGTCGTCCTTCATCCATCGGACCTGGTAGCTCTCCTTGGAGATGGAGCAGGTGAACTCCGCCTTCTCGCCCTCCACCACTTCCTGGTTGTGAGGCTTGTAGATTAACTCAGCCGCCAGTTCTGAAGCACAGGAGAGAGAGTAGAGGTTAGGGAAGGGGTTGGAAAAGCACTTTCTAACCTCACACTGTACTACAGTAAAGTACTAGTACCTCTAACTGTACTACAGTAAAGTACTTGAGTAAATGTACTTCATTACTTTCCACCAGTGGCACATTCACAAGTGATGATCAGTCAACATCAATCATGCTTTATTTTTTTGTAAATCTTCCGTACCAGTGATCTTCAGGTTTCCAGAGGTTGTGATGCTGGGACTCAGCCTGCAGGTGTACTCTCCAGCATCGTCCATCTTCAGGTTCTGGATGAGGAGGATCCTCCTCTTCCCGTCTACGATCTGCTCGTAGCTTCCACCATCGGGCAGCTCCTCGTCTCCTTTGAACCAGCGGACGTCAGCGCTGGGTTTGTAAACGTGGCATATCAGCTTCACGCTGTCCATCTCAGCTCCCTCCACGTTAGACAGGTTCTTAATGAACCGAGCCTCCTTCTCTGTGGACAAGCAGCAGTGATGATGAAACATGGACAGATCTGAACTGTGATGATGATTATTAATGAGTTTGCAGTGACTTTATGAAGACATTTTAAAATCAGCTGCTCCTCTTACCAACAGTGAGGTTGACACTGGCTCTGTTGGGTCCAATCATCACCACGTATCCTCCCTCATCTTTAGGTTCACAGTCCTTGATGACCAGCATTCGTCTCTTCCCGTCGCTGATTATCTGGTACTTGTCTCCGTCCTCCAGCTCCTTGTCGTCCTTCATCCATCGGACCTGGTAGCTCTCCTTGGAGATGGAGCAGGTGAACTCCGCCTTCTCGCCCTCCACCACTTCCTGGTTGTGAGGCTTGTAGATTAACTCAGCAGCCAGTTCTGAAGCACAGGAGGGAGTAGAGGTTAGGGGAGGGGTTGGAAAAGCACTTTCTAACCTCACACTGTACTACAGTAAAGTACTAGTACCTCTAACTGTACTACAGTAAAGTACTTGAGTAAATGTACTTCATTACTTTCCACCAGTGGCACATTCACAAGTGATGATCAGTCAACATCAATCATGCTTTATTTTTTTGTAAATCTTCCGTACCAGTGATCTTCAGGTTTCCAGAGGTTGTGATGTTGGGACTCAGCCTGCAGGTGTACTCTCCAGCATCGTCCATCTTCAGGTTCTGGATGAGGAGGATCCTCCTCTTCCCGTCTACGATCTGATCGTAGCGTCCTCCGTCTGGCAGCTTCTCGTCTCCTTTGAACCAGGTGACGTCAGCGCTGGGTTTGTAAACGTGGCATATCAGCTTCACGCTGTCCATCTCAGCTCCCTCCACGTTAGACAGGTTCTTAATGAACCGAGCCTCCTTCTCTGTGGACAAGCAGCAGTGATGATGAAACATGGACAGATCTGAACTGTGATGATGATTATTAATGAGTTTGCAGTGACTTTATGAAGACATTTTAAAATCAGCTGCTTCTCTTACCAACAGTGAGGTTGACACTGGCTCTGTTGGGTCCAATCATCACCACGTATCCTCCCTCATCTTTAGGTTCACAGTCCTTGATGACCAGCATTCGTCTCTTCCCGTCGCTGATTATCTGGTACTTGTCTCCGTCCTCCAGCTCCTTGTCGTCCTTCATCCATCGGACCTGGTAGCTCTCCTTGGAGATGGAGCAGGTGAACTCCGCCTTCTCGCCCTCCACCACTTCCTGGTTGTGAGGCTTGTAGATTAACTCAGCAGCCAGTTCTGAAGCACAGGAGGGAGTAGAGGTTAGGGGAGGGGTTGGAAAAGCACTTTCTAACCTCACACTGTACTACAGTAAAGTACTAGTACCTCTAACTGTACTACAGTAAAGTACTTGAGTAAATGTACTTCATTACTTTCCACCAGTGGCACATTCACAAGTGATGATCAGTCAACATCAATCATGCTTTATTTTTTTGTAAATCTTCCGTACCAGTGATCTTCAGGTTTCCAGAGGTTGTGATGCTGGGACTCAGCCTGCAGGTGTACTCTCCAGCATCGTCCATCTTCAGGTTCTGGATGAGGAGGATCCTCCTCTTCCCGTCTACGATCTGCTCGTAGCTTCCACCATCGGGCAGCTCCTCGTCTCCTTTGAACCAGCGGACGTCAGCGCTGGGTTTGTAAACGTGGCATATCAGCTTCACGCTGTCCATCTCAGCTCCCTCCACGTTAGACAGGTTCTTAATGAACCGAGCCTCCTTCTCTGTGGACAAGCAGCAGTGATGATGAAACATGGACAGATCTGAACTGTGATGATGATTATTAATGAGTTTGCAGTGACTTTATGAAGACATTTTAAAATCAGCTGCTCCTCTTACCAACAGTGAGGTTGACACTGGCTCTGTTGGGTCCAATCATCACCACGTATCCTCCCTCATCTTTAGGTTCACAGTCCTTGATGACCAGCATTCGTCTCTTCCCGTCGCTGATTATCTGGTACTTGTCTCCGTCCTCCAGCTCCTTGTCGTCCTTCATCCATCGGACCTGGTAGCTCTCCTTGGAGATGGAGCAGGTGAACTCCGCCTTCTTGCCCTCCACCACTTCCTGGTTGTGAGGCTTGTAGATTAACTCAGCAGCCAGTTCTGAAGCACAGGAGAGAGTAGAGGTTAGGGGAGGGGTTGGACAAGCACTTTCTAACCTCACACTGTACTACAGTAAAGTACAAGTACCTCAAACTGTACTACAGTAAAGTACTAGTACCTCTAACTGTACTACAGTAAAGTACTTGAGTAAATGTACTTCATTACTTTCCACCAGTGGCACATTCAGTGATGATCAGTCAACATCAATCATGCTTTATTTTTTTGTAAATCTTCCGTACCAGTGATCTTCAGGTTTCCAGAGGTTGTGATGCTGGGACTCAGCCTGCAGGTGTACTCTCCAGCATCGTCCATCTTCAGGTTCTGGATGAGGAGGATCCTCCTCTTCCCGTCTACGATCTGATCGTAGCGTCCTCCGTCTGGCAGCTCCTCGTCTCCTTTGAACCAGGTGACGTCAGCGCTGGGTTTGTAAACGTGGCATATCAGCTTCACGCTGTCCATCTCAGCTCCCTCCACGTTAGACAGGTTCTTAATGAACCGAGCCTCCTTCTCTGTGGACAAGCAGCAGTGATGATGAAACATGGTCAGATCTGAACTGTGATGATGATTATTAATGAGTTTGCAGTGACTTTATGAAGACATTTTAAAATCAGCTGCTCCTCTTACCAACAGTGAGGTTGACACTGGCTCTGTTGGGTCCAATCATCACCACGTATCCTCCCTCATCTTTAGGTTCACAGTCCTTGATGACCAGCATTCGTCTCTTCCCGTCGCTGATTATCTGGTACTTGTCTCCGTCCTCCAGCTCCTTGTCGTCCTTCATCCATCGGACCTGGTAGCTCTCCTTGGAGATGGAGCAGGTGAACTCCGCCTTCTCGCTCTCCACCACTTCCTGGTTGTGAGGCTTGGAGATGAACTCAGCAGCCAGTTCTGAAGCACAGGAGAGAGTAGAGGTTAGGGGAGGGGTTGGAAAAGCACTTTCTAACCTCACACTGTACTACAGTAAAGTACTAGTACCTCTAACTGTACTACAGTAAAGTACTTGAGTAAATGTACTTCATTACTTTCCACCAGTGGCACATTCACAAGTGATGATCAGTCAACATCAATCATGCTTTATTTTTTTGTAAAACTTCCGTACCAGTGATCTTCAGGTTTCCAGAGGTTGTGATGTTGGGACTCAGCCTGCAGGTGTACTCTCCAGCATCGTCCATCTTCAGGTTCTGGATGAGGAGGATCCTCCTCTTCCTGTCTACGATCTGATCGTAGCGTCCTCCGTCTGGCAGCTCCTCGTCTCCTTTGAACCAGGTGACGTCAGCGCTGGGTTTGTACACGTGGCATATCAGCTTCACGCTGTCCATCTCAGCTCCCTCCACGTCAGACAGGTTCTTGATGAACCGAGCCTCATCCTCTGTGGACAAGCAGCAGTGATGATGAAACATGGTCAGATCTGAACTGAAGAGCAGGCCAATTTAAGGTGAAAAGACAGACCACGCTTAAAGACAAACCTGAACAGTGGCCTCCTACAGCAAAGTTCACATTCTGCGATCAGACTAGCTAGCTATGCACCCAACCTGCTTTCCAATAACTCTAATAAAGCAAACTGTGACTTTATATTGACGTCATCTGAACTGTGTCACTTCCTCAGGTCATAATTACTATGGCTGCTAGATGTGTGATGAATCTCTTGTTAGAGCTTAGAGATCACTTTACTAGACTAAAGGAACCTTAGAAAACAGTTAGGGTTAGACACAGGGATCAATGTTCAACCAAGATAAAATCCTCTTCCCGACTGACATTTGAACCTGACAACCAACATCCAGGGAAGGTAAACAAAGACTTATTGACTTTCCATATCTGATAGATATAATTCATCCTGACCCTGTAAACCTGACAGGCGCTGTTGCAGTAAAACAGTAAAACCTCCACTTAGTGACAATCACTGTTTTCAGATCAGCCTATTTCATAAAACTAGCAAATGCTGTATGCAGTGTGTGCTCCATTCTACATACTGCATTTCATATTAGTATGAAGTATGACACTGTTAAATCTATTTATTTAGCAATATGTAAACAGTACTTGGTTACTTTCCACCAGTGGCACATTCAGTGATGATCAGTCAACATCAATCATGCTTTTTTGTTTAGTAAATCTTTGGTACCATGAATCTTTAGGTTTCCAGAGGTTATGATGTTGGGACTCAGCCTGCAGGTGTACTCTCCAGCATCGTCCATCTTCAGGTTCTGGATGAGGAGGATCCTCCTCTTCCCGTCTACCATCTGCTCGTAGCGTCCTCCCTCCGGCAGCTCCTTGTCTCCTTTGAACCAGCGGACATCGGCGCTGGGTTTGTAAATGTGGCATATCAGCTTCACGCTGTCCATCTCAGCTCCCTCCACGTTAGACAGGTTCTTAATGAACCGAGCCTCCTCCTCTGTGAACAAGCAGCAGTGATGATGAAACATGGTCAGATCTGAACTGTGATGATGATTATTAATGAGTGCTGTGACTTTATGAAGACATTTTAAAATCAGCTGCTTCTCTTACCAACAGTGAGGTTGACACTGGCTCTGTTGGGTCCAATCATCACCACGTATCCTCCCTCATCTTTAGGTTCACAGTTCTTGATGACCAGCATTCGTCTCTTCCCGTCGCTGATTATCTGGTACTTGTCTCCGTCCTCCAGCTCCTTGTCGTCCTTCATCCATCGGACCTGGTAGCTCTCCTTGGAGATGGAGCAGGTGAACTCCGCCTTCTCGCCCTCCACCACTTCCTGGTTGTGAGGCTTGGAGATGAACTCAGCAGCCAGTTCTGAAGCACAGGAGGGAGTAGAGGTTAGGGGAGGGGTTGGAAAAGCACTTTCTAACCTCACACTGTACTACAGTAAAGTACAAGTACCTCAAACTGTACTACAGTAAAGTACTAGTACCTCTAACTGTACTACAGTAAAGTACTTGAGTAAATGTACTTCATTACTTTCCACCAGTGGCACATTCACAAGTGATGATCAGTCAACATCAATCATGTTTTATTTTTTTGTAAATCTTCCGTACCAGTGATCTTCAGGTTTCCAGAGGTTGTGATGTTGGGACTCAGCCTGCAGGTGTACTCTCCAGCGTCGTCCATCTTCAGGTTCTGGATGAGGAGGATCCTCCTCTTCCCGTCTACGATCTGGTCGTAGCGTCCTCCATCCGGCAGCTCCTTGTCTCCTTTGGACCAGGTGACGTCGGTGCTCGGTTTGGAAACTTGGCATATCAGCTTCACGCTGTCCATCTCAGCTCCCTCCACGTTAGACAGGTTCTTAATGAACCGAGCCTCCTCCTCTGTGGACAAGCAGAAGTGATGATGATTAATAATGAGTGCAGTGACTTTTGAAGAAACTGCAATACAATGTTGATCCTTTGTTGCTTTATTTTATGTATTTTTTTATTTGAGCAAAATTGTCAGTGGAAAAGATATGTTATATTATTTCATGTAAAATTGATCTATAGCTGTTAAATAAATAATAAATAAAAGTATCAAGTAGTACAAACAGATATTAAAGTAAAGTAAATGTCCCTTAAAATTATACTTTAAGAACAGATTGTTGTTTTTAAGAGTCTTAATTTAACACTGAATCTTAAGATATTCTCTCACAACACTGTAAAATATAAAGCCCTCCATCCAAAGTTCAGCTGAAGATGATATGAAGTTTAATAGAAGACAAAACTTAGAGTGTACCTGAAGGCCAGAGAAGAAGAGCAGCAAGACCAACACCAACAATCAGAGCCAGTATGTAGTTTTTGTAGTTATTATCAGAGTCCATCTGCTGCTGATCTCGTCCTCCAGACTCAGACTTGCTCCTTTCTTGGTTTTCTTGTATGTCTGGTCTGTGTTTATCTGCTGTGGTGTGAAAGAAACAAGCAATGAGAGAAATGTCCCAACTGGACATAAATCCAGAGTTTGTAGCTCAGTAGAAGAGCGGCTGTGAGAACAAGAAAAAACAGCTGATGAGGAGGTCAGTGTGTGCTTTAGTCTGTAACATGAGGAAAAAGCTAGACCCAGAAACAAATCTACACGACCACCAGAATGTATCCCTCCACAGGAAGATCTGAATAAACACAAAACTCAGCTGGAAGCACTGATTGTCAGGATCCAGTTCGCCGCTGCTCCTTTTTTCTGTCCATGTTTTCTTTCCTCCAGGGCTGGGCGGGGCCTTCTGGGAACTTCTGCAGCCACCCTCCTCTGCACACCTGAGATTCATCACCTCGTTTCCTGCTCTACTGATTTATAAGCCGGTCTCTTCCTCCACTCATCGCCAGTTCGTTGTTTCACCCACAGTGGTAACGCTCACGGCTCTTTGATCTAGTATTTTTGTAAACCTTGACCCCGTTTTGGATGTTTTTGGATTACCTTGCTTTTGACTTACCTGTTTTTGTTTTTCTCCTCTCTACCCAGCCATTTGCCTGCCCTCAGCCTCGCCTCGCCCAGCCCTGTCATCTCCAGCTGCATTTTTGCTTCTGTTTTTGTTGCCTGAATAAACCTTCATCGGTTTCAGATCTGCATTGTGGGTCCAGTCCTTTTGTTCTGTTTAGTCAACTCCTGACAGAACGAACTGGCCATTTACAATGGACCCCGCAGATCCAACTCATCAGACACTATTTAATCAGGGCACCATCATCGGACAGCATGATCACATAATCCGTGCTCTGTTTGAAAGTAACCAGGCTCTGTCCGCCAGTGTAATGGAGGTTTCCAGACAGGTTACTTCCCTGGCTTCCACAATCCACTCCTCACAGGCCAGCTCGGCTCCGGAGTCATCTCCTACCACCCTTTCCCCCAAGGACTCTCACGTGAGTGACCCTGAGCCATTTGATGGCAATTTGGATCTATGCCGAGGATTTTTGTTGCAATGTGGACTGGTCTTTGCTCAACGTCCGGCATCTTTTTCCTCTGACGCAGCCAAGACACGTTATGTGCTGGGGTTACTGAGGGGGAGAGCTTTGGCTTGGGCAGAGGCGGCTGGTTCCCATGAGGACTTTTGTGTTTTGCCATTCGCTGTCTTCAAAGAAAAGCTAAAAACTGTTTTTGATCATCCTAATTATGGGGGAGACGCGGCAGCTCGTCTTTTAAGGCTGAAGCAAGGCACCAGAACCGTGGCTGACTACGCTGTTGAATTTTGGACTCTGGCAGCTGATGCAAATTGGGAGGGTGCTGCTTTACAGGCAGTATTCTTGAACCGTCTCTCTGAGCAGCTTAAGGATGAGCTGGCTGCCAGAGATGAACCTTCCAGTGTTTCTTCTCTTGTGTCCTTAGCCATCCGTCTGGACAACCGGCTACGAGAGCGACGACGCCAGAGATATGCTCCTTCCTCTTCTACTGAATCAGCACCTCGGAGATGGTCACCGTCCCTCTTGCCAGCTCGGTCAGGCACTCCTGCTCCACCGGCCTTGGTCTCACCCGTTGACGAGCCCATGCTACTCGGTAGAGCCAAACTGACACCAGAGGAGCGCCAGCGTCGTCTGAGGTCCGGTGAGTGCCTGTACTGTGGCAAATTGGGACACTTAGTGGCCACCTGCCCGACTCGGCCAAAAGGGGAGGCTCGTCAGTAAGTTTGGGGGTCCTGACGAGCCCCTCTGCACCTATAGTCAAATCCCCTGAATTTTCTCGTTTGCTGGTACCTGCCTCTGTTATGTGTGGACAGACTGTGCTATCTCTACAGGCCCTAATTGATTCTGGCGCCGAGGATAACCTCATTGACTCAGAGGTTGCTACTCTACTGGGGTGCCAGTTGGAAAAGTTGGACAGACCTATTCCTGCCTTGGCATTGGACGGTAACATGTTTACCCAGATCACACATCAAACTTCCCTGGTAACCCTCATCGTCTCTGGCAACCATCATGAACAGATCACTCTAAAGGTAATCTCAGCTCCACGCACACCTCTGGTATTAGGACACCCTTGGCTAATGCTCCATAACCCACACATTGATTGGCCCACAGGCGCCATTAGGGGTTGGAGTCTCCACTGTCATTCTTTCTGCCTTCATTCAGCTCGACCACCTTGTGTTAATCCCCAGTCTGAAACCAACAAATCTGAGTTTCCTGATTTGACTGCTGTACCCGGCGAGTACCACGACCTCAGGGAAGTCTTCAGTAAAACTAAGGCCTTATCGCTTCCTCCACACAGACCTTATGACTGTCCTATTGACCTGCTGCCTGGGGCACCCCTCCCATCCAGCCGTTTGTACAACCTTTCCAAGCCAGAACGTGTAGCTATGGAGAAATACATCTCTGAGTCCCTAGCTGCGGGCATAATTCGGCCCTCTTCCTCACCTGTAGGAGCTGTTTTTTTCTTTGTCGACAAGAAAGACAATACTCTCCGTCCCTGCATTGATTTTCGGGGTTTGAACAACATTACCATTAAGAACAAATACCCACTTCCCTTACTCAACTCTGCTTTCGAACTCCTTCATGGTGCAACAATCTTCACTAAACTAGATCTCAGGAATGCTTACCATCTCATTCGCATCAGGGAGGGGGACGAGTGGAAGACAGCTTTCAACACTCCACTAGGCCATTTTGAGTATTTGGTAATGCCGTTTGGTCTCACCAATGCTCCTGCAGTCTTTCAAAATCTGATTAATGACATCCTGAGAGATTTCCTCAACAGATTTGTTTTTGTCTACCTTGACGATATCCTGATTTTTTTCTCGTTCTATTGATGAACATGTCACCCAGGTCAGACAAGTCCTCTCCCGTCTTTTGGAAAATAAGCTGTTCGTTAAAGCTGAGAAATGTGAGTTCCACACTAACTCTGTCTCATTCCTCGGCTACATTGTTCAGAGTGGTCGTCTCATGGCTGATCCAGCCAAGGTCCAGGCAGTGGAGAAGTGGCCGGTCCCAACCTCCAGGAAGGAACTGCAGCGGTTTTTGGGATTTGCCAATTTTTACCGGCGCTTCATTCGGGACTACAGTAAGGTTGCCTCACCTCTGACTAAACTAACGTCTGTCAAAGTGACGTTTAGGTGGACAGAGGAGGCTAACATGGCTTTTCTGAAGCTTAAAAAATTGTTCACCTCTGCACCTATTCTGGTACAGCCTGACACCAGTAAGCAGTTCATCGTGGAAGTCGATGCTTCTGATTCTGGTGTCGGGGCCGTGCTGTCTCAGTATGTGGGTCCCGATAATCGTCTGCATCCATGTGCTTTTCTGTCTCGTCGTCTGTCTCCTGCAGAGCAGAACTATGATGTCGGCAACCGGGAGCTACTAGCCGTCAAGCTAGCTCTGGAGGAGTGGAGGCACTGGCTGGAGGGGGCAGAGAAGCCGTTCATCGTCTGGACAGATCACAAGAACCTTGCTTACATCCAGACAGCTAAGAGGTTGAACTCTCGCCAAGCCCGGTGGGGTCTCTTCTTCAGTCGATTCAACTTCTCGCTCACCTATCGTCCTGGGTCTAGAAATGTGAAACCAGATGCTCTCTCTCGCCAGTTTGCCTCCAGTAGCCCTGAGGCTGAGACTGAGACCATCCTCCCTCCAGAGCGGGTAGTGGCCATGCTCACTTGGGGCATTGAAAAGACTGTGCGGGATGCTCAAGTGATCCAACCTGACCCAGGCACCGGCCCAGTCAACCGCCTGTTTGTTCCCAGCTCTGTTCGCTCCCAGGTGCTGCAGTGGGGCCACGTCTCCCGGTTTGCCTGTCATCCTGGCACTAGGCGCACTATTGCCATCCTGAAGAGGCATTTTTGGTGGCCAAACATGGACGCGGATGCCAAGGAGTTTGTGGCAGCCTGCACCACCTGTGCTCGTAGCAAGGCCACTAATCAGGCTCCCGCTGGACCGCTGCGCCCGCTTCCAGTTCCCGGTCGGCCTTGGTCCCACATCTCATTGGACTTTGTTACTGGGTTACCTCCCTCTAGTGGTATGACGGTGATACTCACTATAGTTGATAGATTTTCTAAGGCTGCTCATTTTATTGCCCTCCCTAAACTGCCCTCTGCGTTCACCACAGCTGAACTTCTAGTCTTACATGTTTTCAGACTACATGGAATTCCCATAGACATTGTTTCTGACAGGGGTCCTCAGTTCATCTCGCAGGTGTGGAAAGCCTTCTGTAAAGCCTTGGGAGCTACAGCCAGCTTGTCCTCAGGTTACCATCCTCAAACCAACGGGCAATCTGAAAGGGCAAACCAGATTCTGGAAACTTCACTTCGCTGCATGGTGGAGAGAGAGCCAGACTCCTGGAGTAGTCTACTTCCTTGGATTGAGTATGCCCACAACAGCCTCCCCAGCTCTTCCACTGGTAGGACTCCATTTGAAGTTTCTCTTGGCTATCAACCACCTCTGTTCCCTTCTCACGAGCAAGACATCTCAGTTCCTTCAGTACAGGACTACATGGATCGCTGCAAAAAGATCTGGACAGAAACTAAGACCACCCTCGAACGCACCCAGGAGAATCATAGACGGCTTGCTGACCGGCACAGGAATCAAGCTCCTCCCTATCAGCCAGGTCAGTCTGTCTGGCTCTCCACCAAGAACATTCCACTAGCAGCTGAATCCCGTAAGTTGTCCCCCAGGTATATTGGTCCCTTTCCCGTTGTCAAGGTCATTAATCCATCTGCCGTCAAACTTCAGTTACCTGAGTCCTTGAAGGTCCATCCTACATTTCATGTCTCCCAGTTGAAACCTGTTTCTTCTAGCGACCTGAACCCTCCTTCCGACTCCCCTCCACCCCCCCGACTCATCGACGATCATCCGGCCTACACTGTGAGGAAGTTACTCGATGTGAGGCGCAGGGGCCGTGGGTTGCAGTTCCTGGTGGATTGGGAGGGGTATGGTCCTGAGGAGCGCTCCTGGGTTCCCCGTTCCTACATTTTAGACGCTGCACTGATCTCTGATTTCTACCGGGAACACCCTGATAAGCCTGGTGGGTCGCCTGGAGGCTCCCGTTGAGGGGGAGGTACTGTCAGGATCCAGTTCGCCGCTGCTCCTTTTTTCTGTCCATGTTTTCTTTCCTCCAGGGCTGGGCGGGGCCTTCTGGGAACTTCTGCAGCCACCCTCCTCTGCACACCTGAGATTCATCACCTCGTTTCCTGCTCTACTGATTTATAAGCCGGTCTCTTCCTCCACTCATCGCCAGTTCGTTGTTTCACCCACAGTGGTAACGCTCACGGCTCTTTGATCTAGTATTTTTGTAAACCTTGACCCCGTTTTGGATGTTTTTGGATTACCTTGCTTTTGACTTACCTGTTTTTGTTTTTCTCCTCTCTACCCAGCCATTTGCCTGCCCTCAGCCTCGCCTCGCCCAGCCCTGTCATCTCCAGCTGCATTTTTGCTTCTGTTTTTGTTGCCTGAATAAACCTTCATCGGTTTCAGATCTGCATTGTGGGTCCAGTCCTTTTGTTCTGTTTAGTCAACTCCTGACAGAGATATTTGATAAAGCTGTACAATCCCATCAAATGACTAAACATGACTAAACTTTTAACTTGTTAAACATTCCTGTGGACATAAAAACAAGCAGAAATAGTTTCATTAAATCCTCCAACACGACTTTCATCAAATATCAAAATTCACAATGTTATTACAGGTTTTACTTTTACCTCATGTTCATACAAGTGATACAACTCATTTGTCCAGATTAAACAGGATGAATGGTTTGATTCAGTCTGAACATGGTTAATATTGATTAGGCTGAACACCCCAACACCACAGCACCCAGTCGACCTTTCAAAGCTTTAAACAACTTGCTTATTGCAACTCTCTTATAGTCTGATGCTTATTTTAGGATACTTACTGACAGTCGACCATGAACATATAACTCTGAGCAGACATGTACTCAGCATCCTGCATACAGTGGAATTCACTATTTGATGTAAAACGTGGCTAGCCCAACCAGCCTCCTCTAAAGAAGGCAAAAAAATTATCCTATCAAATCACCTTGTGTTGACATCATCTGAATTACTTCCCCGGGTCATAATTACTACGTCCACTGATGGCATCTGTAACACTAAGGTAACCTCCACCTTACCAATAGATGATAAGGTCCTAATGAGCCAATCAGGAGGTACATACAACCAGACTAACTCAAATCTATGGGTCCTGATGACAACTGCTAACTGCAAATTTAATGGGTTGATAAGATCTGAAGGTGTATTTACCGTGTTTCTGGAGCTCTTGCTGCAGTTGACCGGCTGCCTGATCATTCTTTGGACACATCAGTAATCCGTTCTTCGTCTCGTGGAAAAGAACGTGAACATCCAACACAACGTTGTTATACACGTCAGACCATCTTTTTCCAGCAGTTGAATATTCAACATCTCGGGTGTGATGCATCAGCACCAGGATCACAGGTTTCTGACCACAGGAGGCTGAAACACCAGAGAAGAACATGAGACTTCCTGTACAGAGGAACCTGCAGGAGAACGTTCAAATAAAACCAGGACAGGACTGTTTGTTAGTGACTCTGACACACACATGGCTTCATTTCTCTCATTTTAAAGATGTTATTTTGGCCTTTTTGGACTAATATGAATCAATATTGAGTTTAATTACATTTAACATTTTATTAATTAAAAGTCATTTAGGTTTCTATGATTCCCTCATGTACAGCCCAGATTCCTGTTTTTACTCCAGCTGTTTCTTAAGCCATTTACATAAAATCTGACCTTCACCCCCAGCCAATCAAAATAGGACCTAATGAATGCAGCAGCATGTTAACCTGCAGTAATGTCTGCAGCTAGAGACATAAGACAGTATATTAAAGCATCTATGAAGCGCAGTCTGATCCTGAATGAAGCACATGATGCACAACTGAAACTCAGCAGGATGTTTCAGAACAGTAAGATTGTTTTGAACTGTCCTCACAAAATTGTGAGTCCAGTGAATCCATTGTTCTGCTGGGGGACTTCAATGCTTACGTGGGCAATGATGTATTGTTACTGCCCTGAGATGCTGAAAGCTCTGGACACTGTTGGGCTGTCAAGGCTGGCACACCTCTTCAATGTTGTATGTAGATCAGGGACAGTGTCTGTGGACTGGCAGACTGGGGTGGAAGGTGTGGTCCAATCATCAGTAGATCACACTACTCAGCCTCCCAGAACAGTGGACCAGCTCCTCACCCTGCATGGATACTGGAGGGGTCATGGGAGTTCACACATCCAGTCTACGTGTACTTTGTGGACTTGAAGAAGCCTCGCGACTGTGTCCACTGAGGCACCTTGTGGGCGATACTGGAGCTGTTGCTGGCCATTCAGTCCTTAAACAACTGCTGTGAGAGTTGTGTTCACATTCTCAACAGTAGGTCAGACCTGACAAGGTTGTCCCTCGTCACTGATCCTGTTCGTAATTTTCATGGACAGAATCTTGCACAGTTGGGGTGAGGAGTGCCCAGTTTGGGACTTCACCATTGCCTCTCTGCTTCCTGCAGATGTGGTTCTGTTTCAACACACCGTAACTCCAACAGGCACTGGCATGGTTTGTAGCCAAACGAGAAGCCATAGTGCTCCACCAGAAAACGGTGGACTACTCCCTCTGGGTTGGGAGTGAGTTGCTGCACCAAGTGAAGGAGTTCCAAGTATTTTGGGGTCTTATTCACGAGTGAGTGTAAGATGGAGCGTGAGGTTGATGGATGGGTGCAGCATCAGTAATGTGTGTGTTGTAGAGTAGCACTTGAAGGTGAAGCTCTCAATTTAACAGATGGTCTATATTCCAATCCTCGGCTATGGTCACGAGTTTCCCAGCTCAGCCTTAGAGATAGGGCTGGGGGTGCAGAGAACCAGGGAAGGCCAGGAGTAGAACCTAGAGCCTAGAGCAATATCCTGGGAGGTCATATTTAGTAGGAACTACATAAGACTTGTATTCATATAATTATCTAGAGCTGATGAAAAATCATGTCACGGTTTTGAAGTGACATCCTTTTATTTTTCTCTGTGAAATTTGACTTTCATGTTAAAATGTTTCTGCTGATGTGACAGATGGAAACATGCTGAAACAAATAAAAGCATGAGGAGAGCAAGACTCCATGAAGCTGATCTGATGTGCTGCTGTAATGTCAGCTACAGGTTGGTGCTGCTGTGTACTGCTGAATGTCCATCTCTATTACAGACCAGATCCATGGTTCACTCATTTCATTCCCCAGCTCCCCCTGTGATGTTCATCCTGACTGAAAGAAGCTTCAGACTCAACATGAACTCTGGTTCTGAGTGTTGATCTACACAATCTGATCTGAACATGATGTCTGAGCTGCACACATTTCAGTCAAGTTACAAACAACAAGTCTTTCCTTCACCTGTAATGTCCGTCATGGCTGCCTCCACATCAGATCCAACACGAGACATGATTGGGCAGAAGACGATAACGACGTGGTTTTCCTGCAGGTCACTGGCGGTTTCCACGGTAACTGACTTCACTCTGTCCAGTAGGTCTCGATCGGCTCCAAAGGTTTTACCGGTAACCTTCGAGTACACCTTCACCTTTGCTGAAAGATGAAAGATGAACACACTGTTAACGTTTAAACAGGGCTGCAGGGTTTTTTCTTCTTCTTCCTGCAGCTACACTGATATTAATTTATTATTTAAAAGCACCAAACATTAATAAAATAATCATTATAAATAATTGTACATACGCTTGAAACTTTCTCCTGGTACAACACCTTTTAGTTCCTGTATGTGAAGTGAAGAAATGCATGAACACACATACATACATACACACACACACACACACACACACACTGTTATGTATTTAAAATTTTATGTTATTTATTTTAAACATTATTTTCATGGATCATAAAAATCTATACAGCTCATTCTGATGGAAGCAAATAGACGACAGAAGAACTGAGGGAGCACAGAACTCATTTGAGCACCGTTCGGTCCAAACGTTAACATATGAGAGCAGATTTATTAATAAGTAAAAGATTATATGACGAGTTTTAAAACCAAGAGATTCACAGTCACACAAAAGATGAGAAAAACCAAATCAATAAAGATTCATATGAAAGACAGCAAAGACTGTGAAAGAATAAGATCCAATCAGGTGAGAAAGCTTAAATAAAGTTTCAGAAATGTAGAGAGTGAAGCATCACAACATGTTCACTCACCTGTGAGCCGGTTCCAGCATCATCTGTGGACGAAAGCAGAAGTATTCACACACAGTACTGCAGTAAAAGTACCAATACTGTTAGCTAGTTTATACTACTTTATATACAGTTAGCTAGTTTACGCTACTTTATATACAGTTAGCTAGTTTACGTTAGTTCCGGACGGCTTCGAAGAGATTCTGGACCACCATCCGGCGTCTCAGGAGGGGGAAGCAGTGCACCGTAAACACTGTGTACGGTGGGGACGGTGCGCTGCTGACCTCGACTCGGGACGTTGTGGATCGGTGGAAGGAATACTTCGAAGACCTCCTCAATCCCACCGACACGCCTTCCGGTAAGGAAGCAGGGCCGTGGGACTCGGGTGTGGGCTCTCCTATCTCTGGGGCTGAGGTTGCCGAGGTGGTTAAAAAGCTCCTCGGTGGCAGGGCCCCGGGGGTGGATGAGATCCGGCCCGAGTTCCTCAAGTCCCTGGATGTTGTGGGGCTGTCATGGTTGACACGACTCTGCAGCATCGCGTGGACATCGGGGGCAGTGCCTCTGGATTGGCAGACTGGGGTGGTGGTCCCCCTTTTTAAGAAGGGGGACCAGAGGGTGTGTTCCAACTACAGGGGGATCACACTCCTCAGCCTCCCTGGTAAGGTCTATTCGGGGGTGCTGGAGAGGAGGGTGCGTCGGATAGTCGAATCTCGGATTCAGGAGGAGCAATGTGGTTTTCGTCCGGGCCGTGGAACAGTGGACCAGCTCTACACCCTCTGCAGGATCTTTGAGGGTGCATGGGAGTTTGCCCAACCAGTCCACATGTGTTTTGTGGACTTGGAGAAGGCATTCGACCGTGTCCCTCGGGGCATCCTGTGGGGGGTTCTCCGGGAGTATGGGGTATTGGACTCCCTGATAAGGGCCGTCCGTTCCCTGTATGACCGGTGTCAGAGCTTGGTCCGCATTTCCGGCAATAAGTCGGACTTGTTTCCAGTGAGGGTTGGACTCCGCCAGGGCTGCCCTTTGTCACCGATCCTGTTCATAATTTTTATGGACAGGATTTCTAGGCGCAGCCAGGGTGTAGAGGGGGTCCGGTTTGGTGACCTCAGGATTGGGTCACTGCTTTTTGCAGATGATGTGGTCCTGTTGGCTTCATCAGACCGTGACCTCCAACTGTCACTGGATCGGTTCGCAGCCGAATGTGAAGCGGCCGGGATGAGAATCAGCACCTCCAAATCCGAGGCCATGGTCCTCAACCGGAAAAGGGTGGAGTGCACTCTTCGGGTCGGGGATGAGATTCTGCCTCAAGTGGAGGAGTTCAAGTACCTCGGGGTCTTGTTCACGAGTGAGGGAAGGATGGAACGGGAGATTGACAGGCGGATCGGTGCGGCGTCTGCAGTAATGCGGACTCTGCACGGATCCGTCGTGGTGAAGAGAGAGCTGAGCCGAAAGGCGAAGCTCTGGATTTACCAGTCGGTCTTGGTTCCTACCCTCACCTCTGGTCATGAGCTTTGGGTAGTGACCGAAAGAACAAGATCGCGGGTACAAGCGGCCGAAATGAGCTTCCTCCGTAGGGTGGCTGGGCTCTCCCTTAGAGATAGGGTGAGAAGCTCAGTCATCCGTGAGGAGCTAGGAGTAGACCCGCTGCTCCTCCACGTTGAGAGGAGCTAGATGAGGAGGCTCGGGCATCTAATCAGGATGCCTCCCGGACGCCTCCCTGGTGAGGTGTTCAGGGCACGTCCCACCGGTAGGAGACCCAGGACACGCTGGAGAGACTATGTCTCTCGACTGGCCTGGGAACGCCTCGGGGTCCCCCTGGAAGAGCTGGACGAAGTAGCTGGGGAGAGGGAAGTCTGGGCTTCCCTGCTTAGGCTGCTGCCCCCGCGACCCGACCCCAGATAAGCGGCAAGAAGATGGATGGATGGATGGACGCTACTTTATATACAGTTAGCTAGTTTACACTACTTTATATACAGTTAGCTAGTTTACACTACTTTATATACAGTTAGCTAGTTTATACTACTTTATATACAGTTAACTAGTTTATACTACTTTATATACAGTTAGCTAGTTTATACTACTTTATATACAGTTAGCCAGTTTACACTACTTTATATACAGTTAGCTAGCTTATACTACTTTATATACAGTTAGCTAGTTTAGTCCAGTGGTTCCCAACCTAGGGGTGGGGCCCCTCCAAAGGGTCAGCAGATAAATGTGAGGGCTGCTGAGATGATTAATGGGAAAGAAGAAAAAACTAATTTGATTCATTTTACAGAAGTTTTACCTCTTTGGGCCTTCTTTAAGTAGTTCAGGGAGAAAATGGCGGAAAAATTTGGTGGAAATGCTAACAACTCAGAAACATCTGGGACATGACAAGGACACACAACCACACACCTGTTTATTAAATCTGGGAGCTTCCTGTTTACAAAAGGTGTCATTTATAACTTTATGTTACTGAAAGTAAAACTGATCAGAAAAGTAATCACAGCTGTCAAATAAGACAAACAGATATTTAAGTTAAGTAAAAGTCCTCCAAACTGTACATTAAGAACAGGTGGATATTTTTTAAAAGTCAGTTTTAATTCAACACTGACTGATATGAAGCTGAAGAGAAGACAAAACTTTGAAAGTACCTGTAGGCCAGAAAAGAAGAGCAGCAGCACCAACAACAAGAGCCAGTATGTAATATTTGCTGTTATTGAAGTCCATCTTCTGCTGATCTCGTCCTCCACACTCAGACTTGCTGTTTATCTGCTGTGGTGTAAAAGAAACAAGTGATGAGCAAAATGTATAAACCCAAAGCCGTTGTCAGCTCCAGTCTACTATATCATGACCCTTTGACCATGGTCAGAAATAAAGAGAGCTCCCTCTCTCGTACTCGTCCAACCTACAGCATCCCACTGGGGAACACCCAGCTCTCCTGTGCTTCAGTTCCCACCATCTGCATCACTGATGCTCCTAAACTCAGGGTGCTAAACGAGTCCCTGCCGGCCCTGCCCTGTCGGTACTCCGTTCGGCCCCTAAACACTACTGGGTGGGGCTCGAGGTGTACTCTGTGCTGATTGGGTATCATAACAGTCAGAGTCCTTCGTGGGTCCTATCAGGTCCTACTCTGCTGGAGACACAACGGCCTCTAGAACAGAGTGAGAGGTTCCTGTAAAGTTCCTGCCTCCTACATTTATTGGGGCGGCTGTGGCTGTGTGGCTCAGGAGGTAGAGCGGTCGTCCTCCAATTGTAAGATTGGCGGTTTGATTCCCGGACTCCAGTCCAGTCGATGTGTCCTTGGCCAAGACACTTAACCCCAGATTACTCCCGTTGCTGCGCCAACGGTGTATGAATGTGAATGAATGGTGAGATTACCCCTGATAAGCTACCCTGCCATCAGTGTGTGAATGGGTGAATGACATGTCATGTAAAGCATTTTGAGTGGTCGCAAAGACTAGGAAGGTGCTTTTAGGGAGTCCATTTACCATTTACATTTGACCAGGTGAGTCCAGCACCTACATCTGCTCAGCTTGTAATGCTGTCCACTGCTACATGCTTAAACACAGAGGAAGCCACACATGTACCTTAAATAACAACTCAGCTAAAGAATGTGTTGCTACTTTCAGTGCTCATGGTTGTTTTATTCAGTAAAATAATGTAAATCATATGATTAACCAAATACCATGTACCTGAAAACTTTAGACCCAATAGTCCCGATGAAAGCTCGGTCACTGAATAAATGAAAATATTAGAGAACTCAAAAGAGAACAAAGAAGAGCTGAGAGTCAATGGAAAAAGTCTAAACTTGAAGTTCATGGACTCTGTATGAAGGACTTATTCTACTAGATTAGAACAAGCTTTAGTTCAATAATCAAACTAAGAGTGAAAGTGTCTCAGAACAACATGAACACAGTATTGTGTCGCTGCTTATCGACTCAAACTGGGTCAAACTTTACCTCAGTGATGTTCAGTGTGATAAAAGACTCAGTTTGTCCATGTGATGAATAAAATAAAATAAACAGTTAATGACCAAACAAACGTTTGAATCATCTCCAGCTAAAGTCCTAAAAGTTAAAGAAGCTGTAAAACTGCTGCTCATGTGACGTCATTAACATAAAAGCTTCATTAAGCACAGCTCACAGAGAGCATGGAGAGCTAACATGCTAACATGCTAACATCACACAGCACATGAAATAAATAAACTGAGGAGAGAAATCTTTACCTGCAGCTTTCAGTCTCTCTGCTGGTCTTCTTCTTCTTCTGCTGCTGCAAACAGGAAGCTTCAGACCCCGTGACTTACAGGAACACCACGCTGTGTGTGTGTGTGTGTGTGTGTGTGTGTGTGTGTGGTGTGTTTGTGTGTTGTGTGTGTGTGTGTGTGTGTGTGTGTTGTGTGTTTGTGTGTTGTGTGTGTGTGTGTGTGTGTGTGTGTGTGTTGTGTGTTTGTGTGTTGTGTGTGTGTGTGTGTGTGTGTGTGTTACTGTGAGTTAGAGCAGTTATTCCTGTGTGGTCAGAAAGGTTAGAGAAAGGGGGAAGGGGTGAAAGTGAAAGTGAAACTAAGTTCGGTGAACGCTGATCACGTGTTTCATGAACGGAGCCGTTAAAGTGAGGAATCTGCAGCAGGGTGAGGGGTAGTAGGGTTAGTAACATACCTGTAAGACCTGCAGACACGTTTCACCAGAGTCTCAGTCACGCTGCAGCAGAGACCAAACAAACCGAGAGGAGTTCAGTTGAGTTCAGAGAGGAAACGTCCTTTCCTCAAAGCGCCACGTGAAGCCACGTCTGCTCCTAATGACAGATCAGCTGATCTCTGACAGAGATCATGTCTCCACATGTTCACTGTGCTAATACTAATAAAGGTTTATCACTGCCAGAGCAGCAGAGTCTATCATATTTATTATAATTTAGTTATTTTTCAAATTCCAGCTCTTCCTGTTAAATCACCTGATATTTAGATTTTATGTAAAGTACATTGAGTTGCTCTGTGTATGAAATGTGCTATAAATAAAGCTGCCTTGCCTTCTGTCTGCAGCCTGTTATTATACATTATATTATTATATATTATATTATATTATATATATTATATATTACTTGTCTATCTGTGTATCTAGTGTTTCCTGCTCAGAGACCTATGAACCGTTCCTGCTGGCAGAATGAGTTTATGTTATTCATTGATTATTTGAGTCTGTATTTATTGGTATTCTGATTGTGAATGCATTATTTAATAACCCAGAATACGATCAGCGAGCAGCAAATCAAGTGTGGCTGCATTTATTCATTGTAATTTGCAGTATTTGTATTTATTCCATGTTAGATTAGCATCTTGTTTACGCCACACATGAAAAGCCTTATGTTTCCTCAATGTTTGTGTTTGTAGGATCTGAACAGAAACAGAGATAGTCAGAAACTCTCACACATTTTTATTATTTAGCTTTTAAAAATATTGACAGTCATGTTCAGCAGGTACCAGAAAGGAACGATGGTCAGATAACGTTTCCATGACTTCAGTACTGATGGAAGATGACTCATACAGGTTGTGTATCTCTGATATGACGACGGCTCTCGATGGAAATTCAAGTGCAGTCGTTGAGATCTGAATTATGTCCTGCAGACCTTCATCCTCCAGAGTTTTAACTGCAAGCTGTGATCCCCATTTAACTACTGCTGTTAGAAGACAACTAAATATCTACAAACAGACAAACATCTGAGCTCTTCTGTGTTAGACAGTTGTCTCCATCACCATCATCAGAACACAGAATGAAGAGTTCATCTCTCCGGTTCACAGACTGTAGAGTCAATACCAAGGAGCCCAACACCTTACCAACACACTCCATGTTGGGTTATCTGTCTGTACGTAAAGCCGAGCGACTTCATGAAACAACACTTGGACCCAGCAGGAAGAGTTTAAATACATGTGTATTTCTCTTCGTCTATAATTACACACAGTTTTAATGTGTCGCTGCTGCTGCTTATTTCATTCCTGTTGTTGATCCAGCTGCTAAAACCTCTAAAACTATCATGAACTTTTGTGTTTACTGTGTTTCTGGAAGCCTTCCAGTATTTCACCGGCTGCCTGATCATTCTTTGGACACGTCAGTAATCCGTTCTTCGTCTCGTGGAAAAGGACGTGAACGTCCAACACAACGTTGTCGTACACGTCAGACCATCTTCTTCCAGCAGTTGAATAATCGACGTCTCGGGTGTGATGCATCAGCACCAGGATCACAGGTTTCTGACCACAGGAGGCTGAAACACCAGAGAAGAAGAAGAGACTTAGCCTTAGACCATACGTGTGTTTTCTTCTTCTGATGTTTGATCACAGGCTCGTTTACATTTCACTGAATATGACTTTTTTTCTGTCCCTAAAACATTTTCTGCAGAATCACTTTGTTTTATCTTACTTTATTCATGGTTCTGATGGCGTCACTCATAACTAACAATCTGCCCTTTTCATATGAATGCACTTGAAGCTGATGAGCTGGTTGGTTATCAGCCAATGTTAAGTTCAGTGAAGCCAGTTCACTCAAAAACAACCAGACTAAGTTGAACATGCATCATGGTACAGTCTCCTGGCTCCACTCATATCAAACTGCTGAGTAAAGATCCTTCAGTAGTACTACACTGCTGAAGACACAATGGAGAGCGAAATAAATAGTTCCTGCTGCTAAACTAACTGGAATAGATTGTACATTTAAGAGAGACAAAGAAACAACAAGTCTTTCCTTCACCTGTGATGTCTGTCATGGCTGCGTCCACATCGGATCCAACACGAGACGTGATTGGACAGAAGACGATAACGACGTGGCTTTCCTGCAGGTCTTCGGTGGTTTCCACGGTAACTGACCGACTCATACGCTTCACTCTCTCCATTAGGACTCGATCGGCTCCAAAGGTTTTACCGGTAACCTTCCAGTACACCTTCACTGAAAGATGAAAGATGAACACACTGTTAACATTTATAAAACTAACCTACACAAAAAAAAAAATCTGTGAACTGAATAAAGCAGAATGAAAAGAACACAATTAACCTTTTAGAGTATAGATCATGAAAAGTAAATGTACCACAAAATCACCACCGTGACAAAATTAAATGAATTTGATTAAATTTCTTGATATCTGTGCAACAGCTGTGAATTCCTGCCTTGAATATTCACACTGCGTCTGTCATCAGATATTCATGAAGTCAGTCTGATTGATCTCGTGTGAGTCTCTTCCTGCCTCTTCACTGCAGGTCTAGCATGTTTCTGATAGACATCGACAATTCATATACGGTAGCGGCAGGAACCATGTTTATTTAGAGGAGATCTGATGGTGCTCAGGAAAAAGGGCCATGATGGTAACTGCCAGTGACTGAGCCCCCTTATCCGACTCTTCTCCTATAATATTATTCTTCTATTCCTCAGGCACATTCATCACTACCCAGCCTCTCCTACAGCGAGATAATGACCAGAATACAAGCTGATCCACACCTCATGCCCTGGATCACTCACTGACTACCTCACTGGGAAACCAGGGACTGAACACCTGAAACTGGCCAGCAGCACAGCAGCAGCACAGCTAACTGTAAGGGAGGTCTGAGGGGTCTGAGGGGGTCTAAGGGGTCTGAGGGGGTCTAAGAGCTAACTGTAAGGGAGGCCAGTACAGCGCAGACAAATAGTTAAGGGATTATTTGAGGTGGATCGCAGCTGCTAACAGGGAGGACCAGAGACCTTTTATCTGGTTTAGGCATCAAACATCAACACATACCAACAGGGGTTTAACAAGCGGACCCGCTGTGGAAATACAGCTTCAGTTGGTAGTTGTGTATCTTGAGTCCTCATTGGCTGACGTATAACTTAAAGTAGCTTAAAATCATGGCGTCCAAAAGCTAAGAATCCCTGCCTTGTTAAAACAAACACATAAAACAACTAAGATCTAAGGACCACCATGTTAAGTTCAGCTTAAAAACTCCATAAAATGTCCATTTGTGACAGAACTACATAACAAGAAATATGGTCACCTCCATCAGGTTTCGGCTTTGGAGGTACGAAGTCTTCCGGATCGCGTTTCACCGGATCGGGTATCACCGGATCAGGTTTGACCGGATCGGGTTTGACCGGATCGGGTTTCACCAGATCTTCTTGGCTGTCTGGGACTTTGGTGATGTTTCTCCCAATTTTTTCAGTATCTACAGACAGAACAGACAGTGAGTCAAAGTTACGGTTGTGTTGTGTGTGGAGTTCTTTTTGTTCTCACTTTGCCGTCTGTGTGATTAATAATAATAAAGTCCCATGAAGTACAATAATTAGATCATTTTGTGGCAGCTGTTGACGGTCTATGATGTGATCGGGTCAGTAATGCCACCTCTTTCCAGTCCATCATGCTTGTTAGTTATGGACTTAATCAGCAGTGATCATGGTTTCCAATTAGAGCAACCTGTCTCATCATTAAAGTGAATCCTTAAAGGAAACACATTTAATACACCAAGAGACCACTCACTGAAAACTTTGTTTCCAAACTGAAACTGAAGTTAATTTCTTAGTTAAATCCTGTTTCTCCCCTCATGCAATAAACACTTGATTTTAGCACCTGTGTGCTCTTTATGACTGCATCGGACCAATGCCTAAAGATGTTAGATACTGTTCACTGTGCTTTACATTTTACTAAATACTCAATTACAACACATATTATACAACAGACACAACTACTACAGTGATTTAGCAAATTTGGGAACCTCTGGTACAGCTATAATATAGACATATCAGAAATATCAAGTAGCATAAACAGATATTTAAGTAAAGTTAAATTGTACTTTAAGTTAACAGGTTGATGTCTCCACACTGACCCTGAAGATATTCTCTCACAACACTGTAAAATCTAAAGCCCTCCATCCAAAGTTCAGCTGAAGATAATATGAAGTTTAATAGAAGACAAACCTTTGAGTGTACCTGAAGGCCAGAGGAGACGACGATCGACGACAATACCAATAACAACACCAACAATCAGAGCCAGTATGTAGTATTTGTAGTTATTCTTGGAGGCCATCTGCTGCTGATCTCGTCCTCCAGACTCAGACTTGATCCCTTCTTGGTTTTCTTGTATATTGTTCAGTCTGTGTTTATCTGCTGTGGTGTGAAAGAAAGGTTCCAACTTTTAAAAAATGCTTGTGAGAAAACAGACCTGCATCACATTAAATGAATTTTGTATAAATGGTCAGACGGCGGGAAGTCAACAGGATTATTGTTAGAACAGCATTTGTGCTCTGAGGAGTAGCAGAAGACACAGATTCAGATCTTATGAGGAGATTCAGAGATGAGAGGAGTGGACTTGGCACTCCCAGACAGCAGGGGGAGCATGTGAGTACATGTATTGGTTGGGATCATAGAAGAAATGTGTAGCAGCCAAAGGGACAATTTGTGACTTCTGATGGGAGTGGTAATATCTGCATGAAGGCATGGAACCAGGGACAGTCAGATTGAGGAAGAGGCATTTCATACTGTGTAAAATAGATTGTCCATTAAAATGCAACTCATTTCTGTAGAAGGATGCATTATACTCTGCCAGATTCAAGCTAGGTGTGAAGGCTCAACGTCCTGCAGAAACAACCAATACCTTTCCTTTAAGAGGCAGTGGGACCGAAGATAAAGACATTTAGTCTTCAGAGTTTTCAAGAAACTGTAAGAGCCTGTTAAAGTCACGGTTGGACATTTTAGCCTGTGTATATAATTACATTTCAGATATAAAAATGTTCTGCTGAGAGGTATTTCTCACAAATCTGCAGCAGTGAGTGTGGAGGAAGGAGAGGCTGCTGGTGGAGTCTGGGGCTGCGCTGTAGGAGCAGATGGAGAACATGGACCGGCCTAAAATGTGGCTTAGAATGATGAATAATGGGAACAGTGGATTGGCCAGGCTGGCTCACCTGTGTGGAGGACTGGAGACCATGTAGACTGTGAGTACACAGGAGAAGGAGGGGCTCGCTGTTTGCCAGACAGTGGAGGATAATTTCTGCTGGAAGATGAATATGCAGCATCATAGGACGATGTTGAAGCATCTGAAAGAGATGATGAAGAGCCTGAGGTCACTTTCAGCTGTAAGTTTAATGCTTTTCATTAAGATCCAGTTTTTAAACATCATTACAAAACCATAGTAATGTTTTGGTTGTAGGTGTCATCAGTCTGCTTCTGTGGATATCATAACCACAGATGTTTTAAATAAACTAAACAAAAACCCAATAACAGCCAATCTGAATGATTACAGCGTTTGGGGGTAAAAAACAAGAAAGAACTCATCTTACCTATCTTCCTGGTTAAACGTCCCGTCTCTGTTCGTGAAGTCTTCCTCACAGGGTCAGCAGCTGTTTCTGTGTTTAACAAGAAAGACAGAAAAGCAGATAGAGTACATTTAATTTAAGACAAGAAAGTCTGATAGATGATTGTTTCTTCAGTGCAGACAGCAGATCACTGGCTCTCAGTCCTCATTAAAGGGTTAGTTTGGCTCTAAAGGGAAAACAGTTCACTCACATTTGCCCCTAAAACAGACAAGTGTGACCCAGAACAAAAGTATATGGACCATGCATGAAATGCTAGAGGGCATTTAAATATGAATTGACAGGTTGACAGGAAGTAGTGACACGAGGCAATCAAACCCTAAGGAACTGAATCTGCAGCAGTGAGTGTGGAGGAAGGAGAGGCTGCTGGTGGAGTCTGGGGCTGCGCTGTAGGAGCAGATGGAGAACATGGACCGGCCTAAAATGTGGCTTAGAATGATGAATAATGGGAACAGTGGATTGGCCAGGCTGGCTCACCTGTGTGGAGGACTGGAGACCATGTAGACTGTGAGTACACAGGAGAGGGAGGAGCTCGCTGTTTGCCAGACAGCGGAGGATAATTTCTGCTGGAAGATGAATATGCAGCATCATAGGACGATGCTGAAGCATCTGAAAGAGATGATGAAGAGCCTGAGGTCACTTTCAGATGTAAGTTTAATGCTTTTCATTAAGATCCAGTTTTAAAACATCATTACAAAACCATAGTAATGTTTTGGTTGTAGGTGTCATCAGTCAGCTTCTGTGGATATCATAACCACACATGTTTTAAATAAACTAAACAAAAACCCAATAACAGCCAATCTGAATGATTACAGTGTTTGGGGGTAAAAAAGAAGAAAGAACTCATCTTACCTATCTTCCTGGTTAAACGTCCCGTCTCTGTTCGTGAAGTCTTCCTCACAGGGTCAGCAGCTGTTTGTGTGTTTAGCAAGAAAGACAGAAAAGCAGATAGAGTACATTTAATTTAAGACAAGAAAGTCTAATAGATGATTGATTCTTCAGTGCAGACAGCAGATCACTGGCTCTCAGGCCTCATTAAAGTGTTAGTTTGGCTCTAAAGGGAAAACAGTTCACTCACATTTGCCCCTAAAAACAGACAAGTGTGAACCAGAACAAAAGTATATGAACCATGCATGAAATGCTAGAGGGCTTTAAATATGAATTGACAGGTACAGGAAGTAGTGACACGAGGCAATCAAACCCTAAAGAACTGAATCTGCAGCAGTGAGTGTGGAGGAAGGAGAGGCTGCTGGTGGAGTCTGGGGCTGCGCTGTAGGAGCAGATGGAGAACATGGACCGGCCTAAAATGTGGCTTAGAATGATGAATAATGGGAACAGTGGATTGGCCAGGCTGGCTCACCTGTGTGGAGGACTGGAGGCCATGTAGACTGTGAGTACACAGGAGAGGGAGGAGCTCGCTTTTTGCCAGACAGTGGAGGATAATTTCTGCTGGAAGATGAATATGCAGCATCATAGGACGATGTTGAAGCATCTGGAAGAGATGATGAAGAGCCTGAGGTCACTTTCAGCTGCAAGTTTAATGTTTTTCATTGAGATCCAGTTTTTAAACATTCATGTTTTTACATGTTTTATGTCCTTCTCATGTGAATCAGTTGGTTGATGTTATTTATTTTGTAGCACTTTGAGCTGCATTTAAAGGCTGATATACACATATAGTTATTATTATTATTATTAACAATAGATACCTCTCTCCTCTTCCGGCTCCTCTGCTCCTGACTCCCATTCAAACTCCTCTGCTCCACTCTCCTCATCTGTGTTCTGCTCATCTCTGCATTTAAATGAGGAGAAAGGACAAAGTGAAAAACCTTCATATTATCAATCAGTGACGACTCATCTGAGAACAGACTGAAAATGTGCTGAGAGACAATAAACTTAAACTAGCTCGTCCATTCAGTTTGGGTTCTTTTCCAAGAAATGAATCAAATAATTAACAATGAATGAATTAAATGATTGGATTACCTAGTGAACATATTACAGCTAAGCACATGTAGTGATGTCTGACGAACCTGTTGGGAGGAAGCTTCTTCCTCTTTGATTCATTCATTTCCTGTTCCTCTGCTCCTCTCTTCTGTCCTCGCTCCTCTGCTCCTCTCTTCTGTCCTCGCTCCTTTGCTCCTCTCTTCTGTCCTGGCTCCTCTGCTCCTCTCTTCTGTCCTCTCTCCTCTGCTCCTCTCTTCTGTCCTCGCTCCTCTGCTCCTCTCTTCTGTCCTCGCTCCTCTGCTCCTCTCTTCTGTCCTCTCTTCTGCCCTCGCTCCTCTGCTCCTCTTTTCTGTCCTCTCTCCTCTGCTCCTCTTTTCTGTCCTCTCTTCTGTCCTCTCTCCTCTGCTCCTCTCTCCTCTGCTCGTCTCTCATCATCGGACTCGTTCTGCTCATCTCTGCATTTAAATGTCAAAAGAAGAGAAAAGGCATTGATGGCATGACATGATAATAATAGTAAGTTTAATTTATATAGCGCCTTTCAGAAACCCAAGGATTCTTTACAGAGGGAAAAAAAGGAGGAAGAGGAGGGGCCAAGAACAAAACCCTGGGGGTTTGATCAGAGCCATTGTAGAGCGAGACCAGAGATTCCTACTGAAGAGAGACGAGTACTTGATCAAAAGCAGCACTTAGATGAAGAGGAGGAGAATGTTGAACCAGAGCTAACAGAAAGGAGGAGATCATTGAGCTCACAGGAGAGCTGTCTGCAGAAACCAGAGAGAAATGATTTAACCTTTTCCATTATTCTGGCAGGAAGAGGAGATTAGAGATGAGTCGGTAGAGAGAGCAGCATGAGCCAGTTCAGGTTCCTTCAGGATGGAGGTTGAAATAGGAACAACAGAGGAGAGACAGGAGTTGACAGCAGTGGCAGTAGGAGTACTCAGTGTGGTTGAACAGGACTTCAGGAGAGACGTGAGGACAGGACGAAGGGTTAGGGTTACAGATGGAGGAGGAGTCAATAGGAATAAAACAGGTTCTGCATCAGGAGCAGGAAGACTAACAGAGCAGCCAGATTCAGACATGCAAGAGAAAGAACGATAGATTTAGTTGATTTTGGAATCAAAGTAGAGCCTGAAAGCCTGGCACTGCTCGGCTGTAGAGGGTTGACTGTCCTGAACAGAGAGGCCTGGACTTGGAGCCATTTATGATGGATGCGTAGCAGCTGGAGCAGGCAGTGTTTAGAGCATGGCTGTATCTGTGGATGTGTTGAGTGTAGAGAAATTAATGGACAGTAAGGCCAGTTTTCTTATATAATCGCTGTGGTCTTCATTTCTCTGAGCTCAGGTCTGCACCAGGGACAGTCCTACGCTTCAGAGGAGCAACATCACTGAGAAGACCAGAGATGGTGTCATTGTAAAGGGAAATCATAGTCAGGGGAGGAGAGATTATGGGATGATGACAAGAGAGAAGCAGCAAAAAGGTTGTGATGATGACAATTAATAATAATAATAATAATAAAGTTAAACCAGCTAATCATGAGTGATGTGTGATGAACCTTCTAGGTGGAATCTTCCTCCTCGGTACTCTGTTCATGTCTCTCTCCTCTTCACTCTCCTCTGCTCCTCTCTCTTCATCTGCTCCGCTCTGCTCATCTCTGCATTTAAATAAGCAGAAAGGACAAAGTGAAAAACCCTTCAGTGATGGCATGATGACACATCTGAGAGGAATAATGAACTTAAACTAGCTAATCAGAAGAGATGTGTGACGAACCTTTTGGATGAAATCTTCCTCCTCTTTGCTTCATTCATGTCTCCCGTCCGAGCTCCTCTTCCTCTGATCTGAAAATACACAGTTTTAACCCAAACTATAATCTTTATCTTCATCTTTGGATTTCTAACCAGACGTGAAGCACAGAAGCACATGCATGCAAAGTATGCTCACTGTTCAGCTCACTGAATTATGTCTTTGCCAAATAATTTGAATTTTATCAGCAAATGAAAAACAAAATCAACACTGAATAATACATTTTAAAATTTCTGCTCGTCCGTCCTCTTCCTCTTATCCTGGTCGGGTCTCGGGGGCAGCAGCCTAAGCAGGAAGCCCAGACTTCCCTCTCCCCAGCCACTTCGTCCAGCTCTTCCCGGGGGATCCTGAGGCGTTCCCAGGCCAGCCGAGAGACGTAGTCTCTCCAGCGTGTCCTGGGTCTCCTACCGGTGGGACGGGCCCTGAACACCTCACCAGGGAGGCATCCGGGAGGCATCCTGACTAGATGCCCGAGCGGAGGAGCAGCGGGTCTACTCCGAGCTCCCTCCGGATAACTGAGCTTCTCACCCTATCTCTAAGGGAGAGCCCAGCCAGCCTACGGAGGAAGCTCATTTCGCTCATTTTTTCTCATACAAGACCCCGAGGGACTTGAACCCCCGACCCAGAAAGTGCACTCCTGAGGTCACCAAACCGGACCCCCTCCACACCCTGGCTGTGCCTAGAAATCCTGTCCATAAAGATTCTGAACAGGATCGGTGACAAAGGGCAGCCCTGGCGGAGTCCAACCCTCACTGGAAACAAGTCAGACTTATTACCGGCAATGCGGACCAAGCTCTGACACCGGTCATACAGGGACCGGACGGCCCGTATCAGGGGGTCCGATACCCCGTACTCCCGGAGAACCCCCCACAGGACTCCCCGAGGGACACGGTCGAATGCCTTCTCCAAGTCCACAAAAAACATGTGGACTGGTTGGGCCCCATGCACCCTCAAGGATCCTGCAGAGGGTGTAGAGCTGGTCCACAGTTCCACGACCCGGACGAAAACCACACTGCTCCTCCTGAGATTCGACTATCCGATAGGCCCTCCTCTCCAGCACCCCCAAATAGACCTCACCAGGGAGGCTGAGGAGTGTGATTCCTCCCAATCACACCCCACCAGGTCTCACTGTCGCTGCCAACATGAGCGTTGAAGTCCCCCAGCAGAACGAGGGAATCCCCAGAGGGAGACTCTCCAACCCCCCCTCCAAGGAGTCCAAGAAGGGTGGATACTCTGAGCTGCTGTTTGGACCATAGGCACAAACAACAGTCAGGATCCGTCCCCCCACCCGAAGGCGGAGGGAGGCTACCCTCTCGTCTACCGGGGTAAACTCCAACATACAGGCACCAAGCCGGGGGGCAATAAGTATTGCCACCCCTGCCCGGCACCTCTCAGCAGCGGCAACTCCAGAGTGGAAGAGAGTCCAACCCCTCTCGAGGAGACTGGTTCCAGAGCCTTGCTGTGCGTCGAGGTGAGGCCGGCCACCAGCTCAGGCTCCTTCCCCACCAGAGAGGTGACGCTCCACGTCCCTAGAGCTAGCTTCTGCAGCCGAGGGTCGGACCGCCAAGGTCCCCGCCTTCGGCTGCCGCCCAGCTCACAGCGCGCCCTTTGGCCCCTTTAGCCTCTGCTACAGGTGTGAGCCCAGGGGAAGGGGGTCCCATGGCCCCATGGGTGAAGGCCCGTCCACCAAGCACTCGCTGCCGAGCCCCACCCTGAGGCCTGGCTCCAGGGGGCCCCAGTGACCCACGTCTGGGCGAGGGCTGTATTTAAGTTGCTCTATTTCAATCAGCTGACTTTAGATGTAAACATTCAAATCAAACACTGTGACCTCTGACCTCTCTGCTTATCAAACGAGTTTTGAACTTTAACATCTGAATTGAGTTTGTCTTAAATATTATTATTGAATATTGAGCTTTAAAAGCTTGAACTTTAAAATAAAGAAAGAAATAAACACTGGAAATTAACTTTTTGATGTCGATTGTAATGAATTTCAGACCAAATAAATCCAGAAATATTTCAGTGCTTTAAATTCAGTGGTATTTAAACTTCAGTAGTGATTAAACTTTGTACATTTAATAATTTAATTGATATAATTCAGATTATTACAGCAAAGATTAGCTTCCATAGAATCACACCTGCATGAATTCCACTTCCAGTTCATATTTATGAAAGTTTTGAGTGAAATATGTGATAAATGAATCAGATGATATGTGACACACACTTTGTCTCCTGTGTACAGATTTATACACACTGAACATCACTGGGTTAAAGTTTGATCCATTTTGGGATCAGGTTAACTTTATCACTCAGTCACTGTGAGCCAGTGTTTCACACAACAAGCTTTAGCTCCAAACTGTCACAGATTGATTGTTTCTGCTACCAAACCATGTGCAGATGATATTCAAAAGATACACAAGTTATTACCAATCAATAACAGACTGAGACACGTGGGTTTATAAAGAGCAGAGCAGATTAGAACAAGCTTTAGTTTCCATCTCCAAACTAAAGTCCTAAAAGTTAAAGAAGCTGTAAAACTGCTGCTCATGTGACCTCATTAACATAAAAGCTTCATTAAGCACAGCTCACAGAGAGCATGGAGAGCTAACATGCTAACATGCTAACATCATACAGCACATGAAATAAATCAACTGAGGAGAGAAATCTTTACCTGCAGCTTTCAGTCTCTCTGCTGGTCTTCTTCTGCTGAACACGAAGCTGCAGACCCCGTGACTTACAGGAACACCACGCTGTGTGTGTGTGTGTGTGTGTGTGTGTGTGTGTGTGTGTGTGTGTGTGTTACTGTGAGTTAGAGCAGTTATTCCTGTGTGGTCAGAAAGGGTTAGAGAAATAGGGGAGGGGTGAAAGTGAAAGTGAAACTAACAATCGAGGTGAACGCCGATAGGTTTCACGACAATCACGTGTTTAGTGTGAAGAACAGTCAGTGAGGTTAAGGTTCGTCTCTCTGGTTCAGATTCAGTCTCTCTGGTTCAGTCTCTCTGGTCCAGGTTCAGTCTCTCTGGTCCAGGTTCAGTCTGGTTCAGTCTCTCTGGTCCAGGTTCGTCTCTCTGGTCCAGGTTCGGCTCTCTGGTCCAGGTTCGGCTCTCTGGTTCAGGGTGGAAGCAGCTCAGCAGCACAATGATCTCTCACCGCTGGTTTCTAGGTAGGAATGTTTCTGTTATTCAGTAACTTCACTAAAGCTGATAAAGCTTCATGCAGAACAGAAAAGTTTAAATATAAACTCTCAGGATGAAACTAAATCTTCTAGTTTTTGATTCTTTGTGTGATTTCTCTAAAACTTTAAAGCAGAGTTCACGTTTCTGCTTTTTTTTACTTTTCTTGTGAAACTCGTTTTACTCACAGAGCTGTTAACTGTAACACGTTTCCGGTTAGAACTTCAAAGTAAAAGAGTTCAGCCGCTGAAACACGGGCTGGATTTTATTGTGAAACCAGAAATGTTATATAATGTTACTGTGTGGATCATTAACCTCGCAGTCAGCAGTGTGCGTGTGCGTGTGTGTGTGTGTGTGTGCGTGTGCTTGTGTGTGTGTGTGCTTGTGTGCTTGAGTGTGTGTGTGTGTGTGTGTGTGTGTGTGCGTGAGTGTGTGTGTGTGCGTGAGTGTGTGTGTGTGTGTGTGTGCGTGCGTGTGTGGGATTAATATAATTGCAGCAGGTAAACTGGTTCAGACTGGATTCATTGTATAAGTGTGTTGTTCTGTTTATGTATTCATGTGAAACTCAGTTTGATTTATTAGCAATATGTTTTAAATCGTAATAATTAAAGTAATTTTATAGTATTTTATTTATAGGTGACTATAATTATACATATATATATGGGCCATTCTACTGAATCGATGCAAACTGCATTCCTCCAACAAAAAACAAATTAAAAAAGCATTTAAGTCTATAAATCTTTGATGTTATCAAAGATCCTGCTATCTATTGAAATCCCAAATAATATGTGAGATAGCAGTAAGTTTAATATAAATTATATACATATATGTATATATATGTATGTATGTCTCCAACTCTAACCTCACATTTCAGAGAGTGAAAATGATACTGAAATCATTTCTGCCGATGTTTCCATTGTTGTTTCTCAGCAGATCTTTTTGATATTTTTGGAAGTAAAGTCAATAAAAATGAATTTATTTTACATTTAATTTGTAATTCAGGAAATTTTTTGAAAAAATGTTTGTCACCACAGAAACAGTGAACATTTGAGTCTGGACTGAGACTGATTTCAGTCGCAGCTCTGCAATAATGATCAGGAAGTGTGTCTGGCCCCCTCCCTTCCTGTCTGTCTGCACGTGGAGCTGAAAGGTTTCATCCTTTCAACGGAAATGAGTTCAAAAGTCTAAAAGGTCAGCGTGTAACATTGTTCACAGTTCAGAACTGTTCTAACATCTTTGAGATAAATTTTGGGAAAGGAAAAATATAAAAATATTCTAAAACTTTCTGAAAATACAATATGAGGATTAACAGTTACTAGAAATATAATTTGTCGTCGTCGTCGGTAGGAGCTTTTTAACCACCTCGGCGACCTCCACCCCAGAGATAGGAGAGCCCACACCCGAGTCCCCCGCCCTGCTTCCTTACCGGAAGGCGTGTCGGTGGGATTGAGGAGGTCTTCGAAGTATTCCTTCCACTGATCCACAACGTCCCGAGTTGAGGTCAGCAGCGCACCGTCCCCACCGTACACAGTGTTTACGGTGCACTGCTTCCCCCTCCTGAGACGCCGGATGGTGGTCCAGAATCTCTTCGAAGCCGTCCGGAAGTCGTTCTCC
Organism: Scomber japonicus; assembly: GCF_027409825.1. Classification (NCBI taxonomy): domain Eukaryota; kingdom Metazoa; phylum Chordata; class Actinopteri; order Scombriformes; family Scombridae; genus Scomber; species Scomber japonicus. The sequence goes on along the minus strand of NC_070588.1, from coordinate 568,422 downwards.
ATGGCCTCACCGAACTCCTCCCATGTCCGGGTTTTTGCCTCAGTGACCGCCCTAGCTGCGTTTCGCTTGGTCTGCCGGTACCTGTCTGCTGCCTCCGGAGTCCTACAGGCCAATAAGGTCCTATAGGACTCCTTCTTCAGGTTGACGGCATCCCTCACCGCCGTTGTCCACCAGCGGGTTCAGGGATTGCCGCTCCGACAGGCACCGACCACCTTGCGGCCACAGCTCCGGTCAGCCGCCTTAACAATGGAGGCACGGAACATGGCCCACTCGGACTCAATGTCCCCCGCCTCCCCTGGTACATGGTCGAAGCTCTCCCGGAGGCGGGAGTTGAAACTCTCTCTGACAGGAGACTCTGCCAGACGTTCCCAGCAGACCCTCACAATACGTTTGGGTCTGCCAGGTCTGACCGGCATCCTCCCCCACCATCGGAGCCAACTCACCACCAGGTGGTGATCAGTTGACAGCTCCGCCCCTCTCTTCCCCCGAGTGTCCAAGACATGCGGCCGCAAGTCCGACGACACGACTACAAAGTCAATCATGGAACTGCAGCCTAGTGTGTCCTGGTGCCAAGTGCACATATGGACACCCTTATGCTTGAACATGGTGTTCGTTATTGTTATTCGGAAACTGTGTAGATAGACGGCAAAAATGAATCAAATCAGAAGTTCTGTCTTAATACATGTTTTAATAAGAGCTCGGTTCATGTCTGCATGCCTGAGACACTGACAAAGATTCACTCCAGAACACAGGAGTCTTATACAGTCACAGAGTGGGTCAAATATCTTCAGTAGACAGTTTGAGCAGAATGTGATGTCCTTTGTGAGGCACCTTAAGTTATTCTGGACTATATCAATCATTCTTTGACATGTTTCTTCAGACTTTATGGTGCCCTGCTGAGTGGGGTATGTTAAGAGAAAATACATAATAACAGTTATGGACAACCTGTGACGAGCACAGAAGTCCAATAACAGAACACAACTCGGGTTCAGATCAGGGGGGCTGTTCCTCCCAATCACACCCCACCAGGTCTCACTGTCGGTGCCAACGTGACCATTGAAGTCCCCCAGCAGAATGAGGGAATCCCCAGAGGGAGACTCTCCAGCCCCCCCTCCAAGGAGTCCAAGAAGGGTGGATGCTCTGAGCTGCTGTTTGGACCATAGGCACAAACAACAGTCAGGATCCGTCCCCCCATCCGAAGGCGGAGTGAGGCTACCCTCTTGTCTACCGGGGTAAACTCCAACATACAGGCACCAAGCCGGGGGGCAATAAGTATTGGCACCCCTGCCCGGTGCCTCTCACCAGTGGCAACTCCAGAGTGGACGAGAGTCCAACCCTCTGGAGGAGACTGGTTCCAGAGCCCTTGCTGTGCGTCGAGGTGAGGCCGACTATATCTAGCCAGAACTTCTCAACCTCACGCACCAGCTCAGGCTCCTTCCCCACCAGAGAGGTGACGTTCCACGTCCCTAGAGCTAGCTTCTGCAGCCGAGGGTCGGACCGCCAAGGTCCCCGCCTTCGGCTGCCGCCCAGCTCACACTGCACTCTTTGGCCCCTCCCACTGGTGGTGGGTCTGTGAGAGGGGGTCCCATGTCCGTTATTCGGGCTGTGCCTGGCCAGGCATCATGGGTGAAGGCCCGGCCGGCAGGCGCTTGCCCCCGAGCCCCACCCCCAGGCCTGGCTCCAGGGGGGGGCCCCGGTGACCCGTGTCCGGGCAAGGGACACGAAAAACCATCTGTTGTACTCATCATTGGGGTTTTCTGAGCTACCTTTTGTCTGGCCCCTCCCCCTGGACCTGTTTGCCATGGGAGACCCTACCAGGGGCATAAAAGCCCTCGACAACTGAGCTCCTGGGGTCATTGGGACACGCAAACCCCTCCACCACAATAAGGTAGTAGCTCAGGGAGGGAAATATAATTTGCACACATAAAAAGATTTGGGGAAAATAAATATTTCTTTCAAGGTTTTTCCAACCCTGAGTTTGCACCAATTCGGTAGAATGGCCCATATGTATAATATAATATATATACACTCAGCCTTGTGTCTTTATTTGATTTGATTGATTACTTTACATTTACCCATTCAGACATGAATCTAAAGTATTGATCATGACGTTCTTCATGTTTCTCTCTGCAGCTCTTTTTCTGTTTCCTCATGTTCACGGTAAGAAACACGTTTAATTATCATCAGTCTTTCATACTAAAAGCTGCATTCATTCATTGCACTTTGCAGTATTTGTATTTGATCCGTGTTAGATTAGCATCTTGTTTCATGCCAATCATGAAAAGTCTCATATTACATGTTGTCATGTTTCCTAAATGTTTGTGTTTGTAGGATCTGAGCAGCCGTCTTCTCCCAGTAAGACATTAAACTCTGTTTCTGAAGTCTGATCTTTATTCTCACAGACTGACACGATGTTAATGAAAATGTTTGTTTTCTCCTCAGCTCTGAGTGAACCATGGAGACACATATCTTGGGGGTGAGTTTATGTTTCTGATGTTTAAAAAGATGAACGTAGTTTTAACATTTTAATCAAAAAACTCAACATTCATTTGAGTTTTATAAAAGTGAAACATCGTGTTGTAAATCTGTCAGCAGCTGATCCTGCAAACAGTAAACGCACCAGTTTTATTAGGAAATTGTAGTTTTAATTATTATTATACAATAGTTGATTATTATTATTATTATTTTCTATATTGTCTCCAAAAAGTGTTTTTACTCTAGATTGACTCTAATTCTGTTGATGATTAAATAAAAGATCTGTTAAACGTTAACGTCATTTTGTTGATAGAGACAAAGAGAGTGATCTGCAGTATGTGCAGAATTACACACCTATCAACAAGAGAGTCAAACACCTCAGAGTTCTGCTGTACGGGCCGGTCGGAGCCGGAAAGTCCAGCTTCATCAACTCAGTCAGCTCCACGGTCCGAGGCAGACTAACTCAGCCTGCTGCTCCCAGCTCTACCACCTCTGACCAAAGTTTCACCACAACAGTAAGAAAACCTAGAGTCCTATTTTAACAATCTGAAGCGGCGTGAAGCGCATGGCACAAGGTCGTGTTCAAATCCATTTTTACTATTTTAATGGTGTAAAAATGATCAGAGCACCAGGTGCATGGTCCAAAAGGGTCGGACTGATCATAGGACACCGAGTTGATAAGACTGGTTTATGGAGGCGGTTTCACAGGTTCAGTCTGTTTGTTTGATGGACGGCTCCAAATACTACACTACCCATGAGCCTTAGCACCTATCACAGGTGAATGAATGTTTGTTTTTGCAGTTGGGAACAAATCTCATTACTCACTGAATTCATCCCAAACTGATCCAGAATCTGATTTAAACAGTGAAAAAGGAACAAGTTCCCTCACTCACAAAGAGATAGATAGATGCGTGTTTCTCTGTTTGTGTTTCAGTATCAAACTCATGATATCAGAAGAGGAACCTCAGACAGCTTCTATCAGTTAGTCTTCAATGACATCATGGGTCTGGAGGAGGGGATGGAACGAGGCGTCCGAGCTGAAGACGTCAAACTGGCCATGATGGGACGTGTGGAGGACGGTTACAAGGTACAACTGTTATATTATTCTACTGTGATCAGGAGCCTGGGCCACGAAGATCAGTGAGTTAGCAGCTGTCTTTGGGCTTAACTCAGGTTTTTGTGGAGCCGGTTCACTTTTAATATTGATAAATCACCATGGTAACCGATGCTGCACAGCAGAGGATCCGATCATCTAGTTGTGATTTTATGTATTTTTATGTAACTTTCTGAGACCGTTTCAGCCAGATCTCCTTTGTAAAAGAGATCATGTGTCTCAAGAGGCTTCCTTATTATATAATAAAATGTACAATATAAATATATTCCATCCATCCATCTTCTACCGCTTATCCGGAGTCGGGTCAGCCCAGACTTCCCTCTCCCCAGCCACTTCGTCCAGCTCTTCCCGGGGGATCCCGAGGCGTTCCCAGGCCAGCCGAGAGACATAGTCTCTCTAGCGTGTCCTGGGTCTCCTACCGGTGGGACAGGCCCCGAACACATCACCAGGGAGGCGTCCGGGAGGCATCCTGACTAGATGCCCAAGCCTCCTCATCTGGCTCCTCTCAACGCGGAGGAGCAGCGGGTCTACTCCGAGCTCCTCCCGGATAACTGAGCTTCTCACTCTATCTCTAAGGGAGAGCCCAGCCAGCCTACGGAGGAAGCTCATTTCAGCTGCTTGTACCCGCCATCTTGTTCTTTGTGTCACGACCCAAAGCTCATGACCAGAGGTGAGGGTAGGAACCAAGATCGACTGGTAAATCCAGAGCTTTGCCTTTCGGCTCATCTCTCTCTTCACCACGACGGATCTGTGCAGAGTGCGCATTACTGCAGACGCCGCACCGATCCGCCTGTCGATCTCACGCTCCATCCTTCCCTCACTGTGAACAAGACCCCGAGGTACTTGAACTCCTCCACTTGGGGCAGGATCTCATCCCCGACCCGGAGAGTGCACTCCACCCTTTTCCGGCTGAGGACCATGGACTCGGATTTGGAGGTGCTGGTTCTCATCCCGGCTGCTTCACACTCGGCGGTGAACCGATCCAGTGAGAGTTGGAGGTCACGGTCTGATGAAGCCAACAGGACCACATCATCTGCAAAAAGCAGTGACCCAATCCTGAGGTCACCAAACCGGACCCCCTCCACACCCTGGCTGCACCTAGAAATCCTGTCCATAAAGATTATGAACAGGATCGGTGACAAAGGGCAGCCCTGGCGGAGTCCAACCCTCACTGGAAACAGGTCCAACTTAGTACCGGCAATGTGGACCAAGCTCTGACACCAGTATGTTGGTAGTAGCTCAGGGAGGGGTATAAATATATTCCATAAGTGTGGAAAAAGTTCTGATCTATGGCTTACAATCCAGTTCCTCCTTAAACCTTTTTGAGATTAAACTTTTCATGAAATGTGTCAGTTTCAGATATTAACTACAAATAAATCACATGATAATATTTATATCTTAGCCACTTTCTTTCTTAGACTGCAAATATTTGAGCCTTTTCCTTCCAAACTTATGCTACTTATACATCAGAAGACTTTGAAAAGACTTCACTAGCAAGGACCACACTCACAACATGATGCGCTGGAACGATTTATTAAGAAATTGATGAGCATAGTCCTTCTGTTGTCGACTGTGTTGTGGAGAGGCTCGTTGAAGGTCCGCCGCAGCACCTGCTCACATCTAAAGACGAGTCGTAGAGTTTTTAGTCTCTAGCTGTGTTTTTGTCAGTGTTACATTTATCAGGTCTTTTAAACATTTCATCATCTCATAGTAACCGCTCTAATCTCTTTTCCATGTTTCATGATCTGAAAGCACAGTATTCAGCTCTGTTTCCCATTTCTCTGTTTAATAGTTAGTCCAATGTTCATCATTAATGTTTAATCCTTGATAAAATGTTTTTCATTTCGGTTCTGCATTGTTTTCCAGTTCAACCCAAGGTCTCCACTGTCAACGGACGATCCAAAATACAAACCGTCCCCCTCTCCAGACGATCAAGTCCATGTTGTGGTTTGCATCCTCTCTGCTAACGCAGTAGAGGTGAAAGTTTTAGAGAAGATGAAGGTGATCAGAGAGGCAGCCAGGGACCTGGGTGAGAACAGTTTACTGAAAGTGTGTTTGTGGCCACTGATCTGGTTTTATTCAGGTTAACTTGATCTGAACGCCTGAGGCCTGTACTGCGAAGCTGGATTTTCTCTTATCGAGGTAACTTCAGGGTTAACCCTGGGTTTTCCGTACTACGAAGCTGGTTCACTTCTTACCGGGGTAAATCACCATGGTAACTGATGCTGAACGGCTAACCTGCTCTGGAGCAGGTTATGTTCTGGATAAGAGATCAACGAGTATGAAAGCACCACCTCCTGACCAATCAGTTCTCTTAGAAAATGACCTGCCCATTCTTATAAGATCCTGTCAACATTGGTGCGTGGATCGTGTGAGGAGTGCTTAGGAGAGAAAGAGCTTTTAGTGATAGATGCAATTTTTTAATTGACCAAAATATATATTTAAAAAACGATCCTTGAGGTACATGAGGGATATTATTCTGTATGTTATACAGTTGGTTTGACATCATTCACTCAAATGGTTGAAGCACATAATAGGTTTGTATTTTGAATGTTGAATATTAAACTAACTTAATGTCTCTTATGAAAGGAAGGGCACAGAGGAAGCGCTCTGCCCCAAACGTCTGTACCGTAATAAAGTGGCATTGTGTGATCAGAGTGCTGTCCGTTTATATTGTCTGATAAATTAATATTGTATGATCTCATGAATTTATACATTAACAGAGTCGGCAATTTTCTGCCAGCATTCCTTCCTGGCTTTTGCTGCATCAGTGTTGCTTTTGGTCTGGATGATGTTTGAATTCTTCATATAGTTGAAGAATAATTGTCTGCTCGCTCCTCCATGGTAAAGTAGTCTGCTCTGCAGGGTTTCTGCATGTTTGTGATTGGTCAGACGCTGCAGACTCCTCCCCTTTATGTGAGCGTGCAGAGATCCAGATTGGAAAACCCTGGGTTCAATTACCGCGTTGATAACCAGCTTCGTAGTACCGTTTATCCTAGATTGCGAATGTCTGGATAAATCAACCCAGGTAAGAGAGAGATATCCTGGGTATGTTAATCCAGCTTCGTAAAACAGACCTCTGGTCTCCAGCATTAAACCATCCAGAGTCCATAAATTACTTTATGAGTAAGTTGTCTGTTGGATTTGTGTGTATGAATAATCAAACTAGATTGTTTTCCAACCATAAACTGTGTAGAAACAGTTTATAATTATCACTAAAACATGTACACTTATCATCTATCATTTTTCTCATATTTGGGTTCCTGAAGTTTTATCATTTAATTTACAAAATAATAAACAAGACTTATGGCTGTGCTTAAAAAAGGAGACCATGCATGTGGAGGTTTAAAATGTACAAAGACAAACATGAATGTAGAAAGTAAAATTAAACTAAATGAAGCCGGACTGCTAAAAACAGGTTTCAGTTGATCACGTTCGCTTTGAGTCAGGTTTGAAGAGCTGAGTGTGTTTCTGTTTCTGCAGGGATTCCTCAGATGGCGATAATCACACACATCGACGAGGCCTGTGAGGACACTGAAAAGGATCTGAGGAACGTTTATAAGAGCAAGCATCTGAAGAATAAGGTGAGTTTGTTGACACAAGAAGAGCTGAACAGCTGAAAGAAACGTAGGAGACAGGATCAAAAGCAGAGATGAGGTGCAGGTGGGGAGAACTCAGAGCTAACGAGGCTCGATGCAGAGCAGGTGTGTAGAAGAGCAGAGGGGAAAACAGGCTGGAGAGGAGCACCAAAAACCCTGAAACATAATCCTCTTCATGATAAACAGACATGCATAGAAGCACCACAGAATACACATGAATATAAATACACAAGCAACACTACAACCTCTCTGATCTAATGAACAGAAAACCAGGAATCCCTTTTAACTGTATAAGCTGTGAGTACAGACCACAGTGAAAACAAAGACAGACTGACTAATAAAGGCAACTTGAATAATAAAATGCCTTATGGTCTTTTAAAGAGAACTAAAATCAGCCTTCTCCAACACAGTCCAGTCTTCACATAACAGAAAGAAAAGGTTGAAGGTCTCTGGTGGACTGGAGAAGAAGGACTGAGGAGCAGATCCTCACAGTACAGAAATGTAACCTGAAGCTTTGCACTCAAAATAGTTCCAGCACAGAAAAACTTCACATTCATTAATGTTGTTTCTTTAATGTGTAGATGAAGGATTTCAGCGCAGTAGTCGGTATCCCGATGAACTACATCTTTCCTGTGAAGAACTACAGTGAAGAAAACGACATCGTCGATGATGTGGACTCTCTGATCCTCAGCGCTCTGAGACGAATTATCGACTTTGGAGACGACTTCATCGGGAATATGTAAATATTATAAACAGAAATGAGCAATAACATTGTATTTTTGGTTGTTTCCTGTTATTGTTCATGTCTGTATTTTAAGGAGACAGGGAGTCTGTTGCTGTCTATGTGGACAGCAGGAGTCTTATTCCACTTACAGAAACTGTAACTGTCTGAATCGTCTTGTAGTCAGCTGAAAGGAAAACAGCAGTTTACTGTAACTTAGGGTTTATTTTCACAGCTCAGGAGGGCGGAGGGGGGGTTCTGGCATCAGGTTCCTCTTGTCAATGACAGCATCAACCTGACAACATCTCACTTAAAAGCAATCAGTACAGGTGTTCCTCAAGACGACTGTATTAGCAGTCACCCCAATGTGTCCTTTATCAAATGTTCAGATGACACTGCCATTCTGTGTCTTATGGATAATGAGATGGACACCTCTGCATACAAGCAGCAGGTTCTGTGAGGGACATTACCTCACTGTTAACACTAAAAACACAGAGGAAATGGTCTTTGGTCCAGGTCACGTGGGGGACCACACTCCATTACTCATACACAATGTTAGTATTGCTCAGATGGACTAATACAAATACCTGGGTGTGCATGTAGAGAGTAATTTATCCTGGGACGTACATGTTGACAGTGTCTGTACTAAGATCCAGCAGCGGCATCACTTCTTATGTAGGCTACAGACCTGCTGCCCAGACGTAGGCTCAGGGTGTTTGGTGCCCAACAGGATGTGATGCTGCTTTTCTATCGTGCTGTGATTGAGAGTAATCTCTGCAATCTCTGTTTGGTTTGGGAACGTAACTGTGAAGTCAAATTCTCAAATCAACAGACGAGCCCATACTGCTTTGAAAGTGATGGGGGTGAGGGAGCACCCTACCCTCCAGGCAATATTGAAGTCCAAGACAAATTTCCTTCGGGACTAAATAAAGAAATCTTGAATCTCTTGAATCTTGAAATGACAGATCATATGGAAGTGAGGTTAGATTAACTGATCTAGTAATTTGCATGTCAGGAGAATCGTTACTGAAGCTACTAAATCTGTTTTCTTAGTAACTTGCACCACGGATGACAGTGACGTGATGTTACAGCTCTATTAGTAACTTGTAATCTGTTGTTCATGATGGAAGATGATACTGAAGTAATGTTAGATTAGATGCTTTTATTGCTGCGTAGTACAGACCTCAGAGCATGTTAGCGTTGAGGTACATTATAGCTGAAGTCAGGCTGGTTTCTCCCTCTTCTGTGGAACAGCCTGCCATGTTTAGTTATTTGTGTTTGTTGGAAAGAAACATGAACTCAAAGTGTTGACTGTGTTTCTGTGTTTTCAGGGATTTCTCACATCACAAGTACCACCAGGACGGCTGGATGGATTGGTTTCAGTGGTTTGATTATCGTATCTTCCTGACTCTGCTCTTGGGGTTTGTTATCTTGATATGGATAAGGATGAGGATGAGGTGGTATTGATGACACTTCAGGTGTTTCTCTTTAAACTAACTACAGAGGTTCAGTTCATCTGGGTAAAAGCTGCATTCAAGGAAGTTGGTGAGTGAACCATCAGTATTACCTTTGGACTGAGAGAAGGATCAATCCAAACTGTTTAACTTTAAGCCATAGTTAACTTGTTGCTATGGTAACCTGTAATTTAACAAAGTAGTGCTTACACTGTTGATCAGAGCTACATTTGAGGTGTACACATATGATTACAGATAGAAAATTCACCACCCCAAAGCTATTTTGGAGTTGCTCAATTAGATAAAATGAGATCGAACATTTTAAATGAGCCAAAAACTGTTAATTCAGAAGCTAAAATTCAGATCTGAACATAATGATGGATTCTCTATCTGAATTTAAGAACCCTCAAATAAATATATACTGGAAATGAAGTTTGGAATTGCACAATTTGAATGTAGGTAGTGAAAATTATGATTTATGTTTTTTTCTCTCTTACAAAAACCCACAATAGCCTTGTTTCCACTGCAGGAAGTTCAGGGTAACGTTACAGGGCCGTTGTGTCTCCACAGCTGGAACCTCCACCGAAGCACAATCTCCAGGAACTGTTAGGGGGGCTAACCGAGTCCCTGCCTCGGGGTCGGTACCCCGTTTGGCTTTGAGGTTGACTCGGTGCTGATTGGGTAAACTCGAAGCTCACCTCCTCCATGTTTACCTCCTCATTGAAGAGTTCGGTTTAGACCTGCTCTGTGTGTAAAGAACCTTGAGATGAGTTTTTTGTGATTTGGCGTTATACAAATAAAGATTGATTGATCCTTGTCTAACCCTAACCCGAGTCCGTTGGGTCTCATGAGGTTCTACTCTGCTGGAGACAACGGTCTAGAGAACCGAGTGAGAGGAACGTTCCTGTAAAGTTCCCGCCTCCTACATTTTACCAGGAACTTCCTTAGTGGAAACGAGGCTAAAGACACACGCGTATATTCACTCACCAGTCCGTTCAGTGAGAGTAAGAATGGGTCAATCCTTCATCCCACATACTTGAAGTGTTTGTTTGTTATACTGACTGCTTCCCTACCTCTCTCTCTTCTATGAATCATCTGTAGAGCTTCATGTTTTGTGAGCTTTTTTTTTTATGAAAGATGTTCTCCGAATGATGTTCCTCTTTCCCAGAAAAAAAAAGGTTCTATTTTCACATCTGGATTATTGCAACGCTTTGTTTAATCCTCCATCTGAAGTTTCTGTCTCTCTAATTACATACCGACGGCCTGTAAGCTGATTTATCTTTGCTTTTACTCTGTTCACACCTGGTGGATGGTTTTACATGCAAATGTTCTTTATGCTGCTCTTCAATATGTGTGATTGTCTTTTTATGATGCCTCTTTCTGCACATTGTGACCCCTACTTGAAAAGTCCTAATAAAATACTGATACAGTAATAAGGCTGAGTCTATTAATGCTTTCATTTGTTCTTAGATAAACAAAACTTAACTGAACTAAACTAAACCTCAATCTGTCTTACTGTCTGTCAGTTCTGGAGAGCCCAAACTAGTTTCCAAGTTTATCTGTGAGGAAACCAGCAGTCAATGAAGCAGGAGCGCCTCCCAGCTACACGCTCTAATCCAAATATGGTTGCTTGTTATCACTTCTGGAGCCAAAAGATAAAATGGCAACGGTCAAAATGGCAAACTCAACGCTTCAAAATGGGAAACCACAAACCAATGTGCAGTGCTGGGGAAGCTACTCTGCAACGCAGCTTGTAAAACTACGTGTAGTTCATCCTGGCAGCTAAAAAAAGCAGCTTTAGCAACTACTTATACTCATTCTACTCATTTATGTAGCTGAGATGTTGGTCAACATACTGTAGGTTCACTATAGACATGTTGGGTAATATGAAGAGAAAATGTAAATCCAACCTCAATACACACTTTAGATCAGAAATGTAAATCAGTCAACTAAAAATGTAATAAAAACACAAGGAGGTAGACATCAGTGTGTCATGACATGATTCATGCCTGAACACAATAATGGTAAAATAACATTTATATAAATAAACTGTTTAAACAAACAGAACATACAATGCTCCCAAACAGCCACACAGAACATCAAACAGAGGGAAATAAATAACTGAGAACATAAATAAAATAATGAAAAGAAGAAATATCGACAATACTTGAGTAACAATAAAAAATAATAAGGACATAATAATAAATACATTACAGGCGAATATGCTGAATAATCAAATGAGGTTAAACAAAAATGATTTGTTGACTTGTTAGCTGGATGAACTGGAGGTAGTCATCTCAGCCAGCAGGGGGCGCCAGTGTGTCTTTTATTGGCCCACAGCTGAGGAAGAACTCAAAGGTTTTGGCTTCATGCATCATTGAGTAACTTTCACAGAAATTAACAGAGCTCAGTTCTACATCTGTGATTCTGGAAGTTGCTCCTGGAATAAAGTTTTATCAAACAGAAACAGTTTCCATCTGGAGTCATCAAACACGAGGCAGATCACAGGAAAGTAAAAAAGTAACCTGAAGACGATGAACCTGACTCAGAGTGGGAGAACATCTGCCTGGACTGGTTGGAGTAGAGAGGAGAGGGAGGAAGGAGAGAGAGAGAGAGGAAGGAGAGGAGAGAGAGGAAGGAGAGGAGAGAGAGGAAGGAGAGGAGAGAGAGGAAGGAGAGGAGAGAGAGAGGAAGGAGAGGAGAGAGAGGAAGGAGAGGAGAGAGAGAGGAAGGAGAGGAGAGAGAGGAAGGAGAGGAGAGAGAGGAAGGAGAGGAGAGAGAGGAAGGAGAGGAGAGAGAAGCACATTGAAGGTCCGGGACTGGAATCTGTCATCCGGACGTCTCCAGGCCCAGATTACCTGTGAGACCAGAAAGCACAGACAACTCCGGGGAAGAAGTTTAGCTTATTGATGCATTAATAGAACATGAATGTTAATGGATATAGATGGATGGATAGAGAGAGAGGGAGGAGGAGAGAGGAGCCCAGTGCATCATGGGAGTCCCCCGGCAGTCTAAGCCTATAGCAGCATAAACTAGGAGCTGGAACCGGCCCTGGACCAGCTCCAATTTATGCTTTACATCAAAACCTTCTTCTAGCAAAGCTTCTCTTAGGGAACAAGAGGGTTTGTCTCCATAAATGAGACTGAACTCTTTCCAGAATCTGTAGTTCACATATGGGACCTTTGGAAACAGTGAAATGGAAGTTTGTCCCGTCTGTCAGCCGCCTGCAGCCGCTCTGTCATCACACACAGTTTGTTCTCTTTATTCACTTCACCTGTTTGAAGCAGCTTTCACCTTCAGCTTCATCAGTTGGGCTTCTGCAGAAAACCAACAGGAAGCTGTTTCACAAGCGAATCGTCTTTCACAAGTTAAAGCGGTCAGCAGCTTCGCTCAGGTGAGGTTTGTTAAAGGAGGAACTTTATACGAGTGTCACCACATTTCAAAATGCCACAAGGTGTCCCAACAGCTGCCTGCATGCACTTTATCAACCTGAGAACAAGCAGCATCTGATCCTCGTCAGCAGCATTACTGCAACACATTCACACAAACTCACATTTTATTCTTCTTCTTTGTTTGAATCTTATTTAAACAGCAACAAAAAACTAACAAACGAGAAGCTGCTTAACTTGTTCCTTCAGTATTGTACTGCAGAAAGCAGTATGAACACACTGCATGAAACTTCATCAGTGTTAAATCATCTATAGGTGAGCAAATGGATTGATGTAGGATTTTGTGAATTGGTGATTGGATTGGGAGCTGGCAAGCACTGATTTGAGAGGTGGGGGTGGGATTCAATAAGTTTTGACTTCTTCCCACTCCCTTTCGAATGTGGTTGACAGTGCAGTATATTTTCTGTCGGGTGTAGGTTCGCTATTTTCGGTGTGAACATCGTGTTTCATTTTTTATGTGCTGTTTTTTGTTTTTCTTCTTCTGTCACGCATTCAAAATAAAAATAATCTAATCTAATGTCCAACACTTCAAGTACAAACCAGACAGAAGACAGTTTTCTAATCTTCATCACATGGCTGATTTCTTTCCTTTTAAATGCTGCACAATATTATCTACTATATATTATAGACTAATCCTCCAAAGAACAGCAGCGGTCCAAGACGTTGGAGCAGGGCAGCAATCTGTCGATCTGGTGAGAGAATATATTATAATTTACAACCCGAAGACAGAAAACTGCTGTCTCACATTTCACTGTGGAAGTTTACACAACAGAGAAACATGTTTCACAAAAACCTGAAAATCTTTTCAGTTAATTACACAGCACAGCTGTTACACATAACCACACACACACACACACACACACACACACATAACCACACACACACACACACACACACAACCACGCACACACACACACACACACACACACACATACACACACACACACACACACACATACACACACACACACACACACACACACACACACACACACAGGCTCTCTGTGTGTATAAAGGCTGGTCTCTCAGACGGAGCTTTCATGTTGGAGTCATGGCTTTCCTCTGGATCCTCTCCTGCTTCTCCTTCGCCGGCGCCGCCTACGGTCAGACAGGTGAGGGAGTGAAGCATGCTGGGTAAACTCAGCTGCTGGTGATGACTTGTTTTTAATCTTAATATTGATTTATGGATTTAATATTTACGGGACTCTGGCTGATCGGCCAGCTGAGAAGAGAGAGACTATAGCACTCACATAGAGATGTATATAAGAATAATAATAATTAAAGCTGCAGCGGGGAACGGGCCCTCGCCCCCCCTCATGCATGTCGGTTTACAGATACTATAGGGCTTCATGCTGGTCAGCGCTCGGGCCCTAATAACACTACTAATAATAACTTGAAAATGTGACCCGAGGTGTTTTATGTCGTCTGATGTTTTTATGATGATGTCACCAGCTTGTGGTACTCCTGCCATCCCCCCCGACATCACCGGTTACTCCTATATCGTGAACGGTGAGGAGGCGCGGCCCCACTCCTGGCCCTGGCAGGTGTCCCTGCAGGTAACACACACTCTCACACACACTCACACACACACACACACACACACACACAGTAACACACACACACACACACACACACTCACAGTAACATGCACACGCACACATTAATGAACCTTTTGTTTTTTCAGACCACTAATGGCTTCCACTTCTGTGGAGGTTCCCTCATCAATGAGAGCTGGGTGGTGACTGCTGCTCACTGCAACTTCAGGTAAACACCAGGTTAACCTTTGACCTTTGACCTCACCTGTCATCTTCACTTTCATCTTCTCACTGCTGAAGATCAGGTGTTTGTCAGCTTCACTCATATCTGTTCCTGCAGGACGAGGTCCCACCTTGTGGTTCTTGGAGAACACGACCGCTCCTCCTCTGCCGAGGACGTCCAGGTGAAAAGGGTCAGCAGGGTGAGTGACAAGCAGCATGACTTCATCACATCTCATGAGCTACTGCATGTTCACCGGCTAATGATGTCATTTCCTGTCAGGTGTTCAGGCATCCCAACTACAACCGCCGCACCATAAATAACGACATCACGCTCCTCAAGCTGTCCAGCCCTGCCCAGATGAACAGGCACGTGTCCACTGTGTGTGTGGCCGAGACCGCAGATAACATCGCTCCAGGAACATCGTGCATGAGCACAGGATGGGGTGTGACCAGAGGCAATGGTGACTTTCATTATTATCATTATCATTATTATTATTATCATTATAGCAGCAGCAGCAGCAGCAGCAGTAGTAGCAGTAGCAGTAGGAGTAGTAGTAGTTGAAGTGATTGCTTGTTGCAGTACAGTTTTAATTTTGGCTCATGTGTTTCTTCCTTAAAGTTTGAACCTGCAAATTGCTGCTTGCGTCTTTATTTATCATTATTAGTCTTTCCACCTGCTGCTAGCTCACCTGTACAGCTCAGTGTGGTCAGTATGCAGGTAAACATCAGTGTGATGTGTTTCAGCTCGTCAAACCCCCTCCCTGCTGCAGCAGACCGCCGTCCCCATAGTGAGCACTGAGCAGTGTCGCAGGGTCTTCGGCAGCACGATCACTCCCATTATGATCTGCGCCGGAGGAGCCGGATCCTCGGTCTGTTCGGTAGGTGCTAACCGCAAGATAGCAATGCTAACGTAGCTATCAGCTGCAGTTGTTATTTGTTTGTTTGTTTATTTTGCTTGTGTTTGTTTTCAGGGCGACTCCGGCGGTCCTCTGGTCTGTCTGAAGGACAACGCCTGGACTCTGGTCGGTATTGCATCTTTCGTAGCGGGAGGCCGGAATCCCTGTAACCCCAACATTCCCGCCGTGTACGCCCGCGTCACAGCACTGCGCACCTTTATAGACCAGACCATCGCCAACAACTGAGCCACAACCTGAAACACAACACTCTCTCATTTATTTACATCCAACTGTAAAAAACTGCTTTTACATGATGCTTTCTGAACAAGGTTAGCTTAGCATAAACACTGGAGGCAGCGCAGACACAGGCTAGCTTAGCTTAGCATAAACACTGGAGGCAGGGCAGACACAGGCTATCTTAGCTTAGCATAAACACTGGAGGCAGGGCAGACACAGGCTAGCTTAGCTTAGTATAAACACTGGAGGCAGGGCAGACACAGGCTAGCTTAGCTTAGCATAAACACTGGAGGCAGCGCAGACACAGGCTAGCTTAGCTTAGCATAAAGCACACATCTAAAGTTCATTAACGTCACCAGGAAATCGACTTTATTTTTCTTCTACAGAACTCTGATTAGTTTTCTCTGCTGAAGCAATTATGAATTAATGAATTACAATAACAATTAATAAAGACTATGTATTATATAATAAAAATATGGTCCTGAAACTGAGCTCTCCCTGAGGACTTCCTGTTTAACATTTCAACATTATATAAAGTGTTTGAATCACTGACACCACATTTGAAAACATTTATTCATTCCTTCCACAAAAAGCTCATTTACTCCATCAGCTGCGTCAACAGCTGGATTCATTCTTTAAAAGTCAATAAAGTTCTTGTAGAAAAGAAGAAAAAAAGAAGCTGCAGTCACCTGAACAACAGATTAAAGCATTTTATTACACGATTACTGCTTCCTGTTTTTATTGAAAATCCTTCGTCTGGACAAACACAAACCTGCTGCTATCTTTAATCTGTGATATAATTCAGGAGGATTTACCAAAAGAGAGAAAGAGACTGTATCATTATTATTATTATATTTGGTGCTTTCTATATGATGCATATTAAGGTTTAGTGACAGTTTACATCATCTAACATCACTATATTAATAACACATATTTCATGGTTGAATTTAAACTGATCAGCTTAAATCAGTAATATTGATCATGTCTTCTATTGTCGTGGTGGCTTCAGAAGTTCAGCACTGTGGTGAGACGCAGTGAGTCCAGTTAGAAACACAAGGGGGCGCCACTGAGCCACACAGTCAGCTCACCTGCAGCAAGTGGAGATGAGCTTCTGAAAGGAACAAAATAATGATCAGACATGGTAATAACCTGTGAGACGTTATAATCAATCAATCAATCAACCTTTATTTATAAAGCTCCAAATCACAACAGAGTCATGTGAAGGCTCTTTCCACATAGAGCCCTAACCCTCAGAACCAGACTCAGAGTGGGAGAACATCTTTTAACAGGAAGAACCCTCAGAACCAGACTCAGAGTGGGAGAACATCTTTTAACAGGAAGAACCCTCAGAACCAGACTCAGAGTGGGAGAACATCTTTTAACAGGAAGAACCCTCAGAACCAGACTCAGAGTGGGGGAACATCTTTTAACAGGAAGAACCCTCAGAACCAGACTCAGAGTGGGAGAACATCTTTTAACAGGAAGAACCCTCAGAACCAGACTCAGAGTGGGAGAACATCTTTTAACAGGAAGAACCCTCAGAACCAGACTCAGAGTGGGAGAACATCTTTTAACAGGAAGAACCCTCAGAACCAGACTCAGAGTGGGAGAACATCTTTTAACAGGAAGAACCCTCAGAACCAGACTCAGAGTGGGAGAACATCTTTTAACAGGAAGAATGGATGGATAGAGAGAGAGAGGGAGGAGGAGAGAGGATAGATGGATGGATAGAGAGAGAGAGAGAGGAGGAGAGAGGATAGATGGATGGATAGAGAGAGAGAGGGAGGAGGAGAGAGGATAGATGGATGGATAGAGAGAGAGAGGGAGGAGGAGAGAGGATAGATGGATGGATAGAGAGAGAGGGAGGAGGAGAGAGGAGCCCAGTGCATCATGGGAGTCCCCCGGCAGTCTAAGCCTATAGCAGCATAAACTAGGAGCTGGAACCGGCCCCAACTAGAAGCTTTATCACAAAGGAAAGCTTGAAGCCTACTCTTAAACGTAGAGAGGGTTCTGCCCCCCGGAACCAATCTGGTTCCACAGGAGAGGAACCTGAGAACTGAAGGCTCTGCCTCCTGTTCTACTTTTAGAGATACTAGGAACCACAAGTAGGCCTGCATGCTGGGAGCACAGTGCATCATGGGAGTCCCCCGACAGTCTAATAATCAGATGAAACATGAAGCATCCGTCTCCACACTGTTAGAATAAGGACAGTAAACCACTGAAAGCAGCAGCAGCAGCTCTGCAGTGACTCAGCAGGAGAAAGATGGTTTATATGAGTTGATGAAGTTTTATTTCATGCTGCAGATGTGTTGAACAGATTCATGTTGCAGGATTGAAAGTGCAGCCCAGTGATACAGGTAATAATCAGTCCTCATGTTATAATATTATTCAGCTGGTGTTTCTGTTAAGACTCAGGACACAAAATCACTTTAATATCATACTGACTTCATGATATAGCCAATATTCATTTGGTGATGTAATGTATTAACCTGTTGATACTATCAGTAACAAAAAAATAATTATATTTGAAAAGGACAGAAGGAAGAAAAAGCTGTGAACTCTGCTGTACTTTAGTTTAAATAACCAGCAGTGAATAAAAGTCTCTAACCTCATAGAGCTGCTTCATTATTTTATTATCTGTATGATGGATCACATGTTCAGTCCACTCACCAAAGAATCAAACCAACCCAAGCTACTGATTCAATAAAATAATCAAATGCAAAATTATTTATGTTCTCCTTTATTTTATTTTATTGTATTTATTAGATGAGTTTAATAATCCATTGTGAGTCTCATGGCCAGATGAGCAGTCCGTCACTGAGCTGAAGTCACAGTTAACGTTTCACTGGAGTCTTTCTCTCAGGATGAACATCTAAATCTCCTCTCAGGGCTTACGACTGACTTTCCTCCATCAATGAGACTGAACTGATCAAAGGTTAAAGCTGCTTCACTGTTTCAGATAAGATGTTTTTCCAGTGATAGTGATTATAAAACATGAAGCACGTCCTCGTACCTCTGACATTTAGGAGAAATCTGATGTGAAAAAACAGAAGAATCGTATCACAGCAGCCGCTCCGTTTTGATTTCTCCTGAAAGCAACAGGAAGCTGTGTCAACCGAACCGAATCATCTTTCACAAGTTAAAGTGGTCAGCAGCTTCTCTCAGGTTTGTTAAAGGAGGAACTTTATATGAATGTCACCACATTTCAAAATGCCACAAGGTGTCCCAACAGCTGTCTGCAAGCAGCATCTGATCCTCGTCAGCAGCATTACTGCAACACATTCACACAAACACACATTTTATTCTTCTTCTCTGTTTGAATCTTATTTAAACAACAAACTAACTAGAAGCTGCTTAAACTGAAACTGCAGTGTTTTACTGTAGGAATAGCAGATGAGTCTCCTGGCAGACAGCTGTTCCTACTTCTGAATACTTCAGTCGACAGACGTAAACTCAACTCAACTCAACTTTATTTATAAAGCACTTTAAAACAACCACAGCTGAAACAAAGTGCTGAACATAAATAGATAAAACAACACAGGAAACATAAAACTATTAACAGGAAATAAATACTAAGATAATTGTTTATTGTTTTTAAAACAAATTAAAAACAATAAAACAGTAAAACAGGAGCAGAGTCTCATGCAGGAATAAAAATGGGTTTTAAGACTAGTTTTAAAAACAGACCGTGAGGAGGCTTGTCTAATATTTAAAGGAAGCTTGTTTCATAATTTAGGAGCAGCTACAGAAAAAGCTCTTTACCCTCTGAGCTTCCACTTTGACCTTTGACCTCGGTATCTCCAGGAGCAGCAGATCAGCTGACCTGAGGCACCGAGCAGGAGCGTGGGGGGGGGTTAGGGTTAACAACTGTACTTAACATGAATCTTAATGTAAACCTACATTAAACCAGGTGCAGGGTTAGTGTTACTTATACATTGATCAACATTGATGAGTTAACGTTTGATGGTTTATTGATTTAAACATTCAAGAAGTGCATGAAAGATAAAGATGGTAGACACATTAATTATGATCTCTGCTGTAGTCAGGCGGTCAAATAGCACACATGCACACCAATCAGCTGACTGAAGAGTGAGTTCAGCCTGGTGTGCTCCTGCAGCCACATGGCCCTTTGTGGAATGAGTTTGACACCTATGAGTTAGACTGATAAATGATTCTTTATAGGAAGCTGAGGCCTTGAGGTTGATCTCTTAATGTTACCTGCTGACTGAAATAAATGACAGAATAATCCTGGATCTTCTTCATGTGCTTAAAATACATTAAACATATGTGGGCTTTTAGTTTCTGTCCTTTTAACACGGAGCAAACCATGAAGTGTGACGATGATCCAACATGTCTGCTGTCACTAACAACCCTGCTGTACTCTCCTCATTACACATCTAGAAACAACAAGAGATGATTGCATATGGGGATGAGGTCTTCCTTATCCTAACCCTTACCCTCTGGAGAAGGGTGGGTCTGGTCTCTTTTAAGGATTACTTAGATCAAACTTTTTGGAGCTTTGGGATCAACAAGAAATATTCAGATACTTTCAGTTTGCTTAATTTCCTGAAAAAACTTCATTAGAAAACATTATGTTCTCCTCTTTGTCACAAAACAGTATTTATGATTGAGTCCATCCATTATGACTGTTTATTACATAATGCACCATTTATAACACTGTCATTAAAAAGCTCACATGTTGTAATAACGGTAATGTGGTGAAAGTTATTACAACATGTGGCTGCAGGTGTTATAACAGACTGCTGTTATTACATAATGTGTTTCAAGCTGTTTCCTCACAAATGGCTGTTCTGGTTTCTGTCCTGCAGTTTCTTCTTTTTATTTGCTGCTTTTAAATGAATTACTTTATATTTGATTCAGTTTTAGAGCAGACACAGAATGACTTTACTTGGTTAGTTCTTGTTCACAGTTTAGATGTACAGGGTTTCCATAAAGTCTCTTTACAATTTAACACATTTATTACAAAAGCAAATGACTAAACAAATGTGTGTAAATGTCATTATGTAATAAACTCTTTATGTGATGTTTGTTCCAGACATGAAACTAATTAATGTGATTAATCACTTTGATAACCTGAGAACATCGAACTCATCTGATTAACATCTCATCAACTGCTTTTGTGATGAATCTTTTTAAATTGTAAAGAGACTTCGACACATAAATGAGGGAATATGCAGCGAAGGCATTGGAGTGATAGAGGTGCAACGTTGCAGCAGCGTCTGTGGACTGATTCCCCTTTAAAACTGAAAAGATCTCACTGCATCGCCTCGCTTCCTCTGAAGCTCTGCTGCCTGGTCCTTGTTCATTCTGTCAGTGTTACATGAGGACTGTAGTTTTACACATAAAGAGGAAATAATCCGTCCGTCCGTCTTCTTGCCGCTTATCTGGCTCCTCTCAACGCGGAGGAGCAGCGGGTCTACTCCGAGCTCCTCCCGGATAACTGAGCTTCTCACCCTATCTCTAAGGGAGAGCCCAGCCAGCCTACGGAGGAAGATCATTTCAGCCGCTTGTACCCGCCATCTTGTTCTTTGGGTCACGACCCAAAGCTCATGACCAGAGGTGAGGGTAGGAACCCAAAGCTCATGACCAGAGGTGAGGGTAGGAACCCAAAGCTCATGACCAGAGGTGAGGGTAGGAACCAAGACCGACTGGTAAATCGAGAGCTTTGCCTTTCAGCTCAGCTCTCTCTTCACCACGACGGATCTGTGCAGAGTCTGCATTACTGCAGACGCCGCACCGATCCGCCTGTCGATCTCGCTCCATCCTTCCCTCACTGTGAACAAGACCCCGAGGTACTTGAACTCCTCCACTTGGGGCAGGATCTCATCCCCGACCCGGAGAGTGCACTCCACCCTTTTCCGGCTGAGGACCATGGCCTCGGATTTGGAGGTGCTGATTCTCATCCCGGCCGCTTCACACTCGGCTGGGAACCGATCCAGTGAGAGTTGGAGGTCACGGTCTGATGAAGCCAACAGGACCACATCATCTGCAAAAAGCAGTGACCCAATCCTGAGGTCACCAAACCGGACCCTCTCCACACCCTGGCTGCACCTAGAAATCCTGTCCATAAAGATTATGAACAGGATCGGTGACAAAGGGCAGCACTGGCAGAGTCCAACCCTCACTGGAAACAAGTCCCACTTATTACCGGCAATGCGGACCAAGCTCTGACACCGGTCATACAGGGAACGGACGGCCCTTATCAGGGGGTCCGATACCCCGTACTCCCGGAGAACCCCCCACAGGATTCCCCGAGGGACACGGTCGAATGCCTTCTCCAAGTCCACAAAACACATGTGGACTGGTTGGGCAAACTCCCATGCACCCTCAAGGATCCTGCAGAGGGTGTAGAGCTGGTCCACTGTTCCACGGCCCGGACGAAAACCACACTGCTCCTCCTGAATCCGAGGTTCGACTATCCGACGGACCCTCCTCTCCATCACCCCCGAATAGACCTTACCAGGGGGGCTGAGGAGTGTGATCCCCCTGTAGTTGGAACACACCCTCCGGTCCCCCTTCTTAAAAAGAGGGACCACCACCCCAGTCTGCCAATCCAGAGGCACTGCCCCCGATGTCCACACGATGCTGCAGAGTCGTGTCAACCATGACAGCCCCACAACATCCAGGGCCTTGAGGAACTCGGGGCGGATCTCATCCACCACCCCAGAGATAGGAGAGTCCACACCGGGTCCCCAGGCCCTGCTTCCTTACCGGAAGGCGTGTCGGTGGGATTGAGGAGGGTAAGTATTCCTTCCACCGCTCCACAACGTCCCGAGTTGAGGTCAGCAGCGCACCGCCCCCTGCCTCTGAAGCTCTGCTGCCTGGTCCTTGTTCATTCTGTCAGTGTTACATGAGGACTGTAGTTTTACACATAAGTAGGAAATAATGTTTCTATTATACATCACTGTAACAAGAATGAGTGAATAACTGAGGTTACTGGCTGAGCTCAGAGAGAAGCTGTTAATAAAATAGTAGAGTGTTAATCACAGCA
>NC_070588.1:535708-540708 GCF_027409825.1 Scomber japonicus | reverse complement strand
ACTGGGCTCCTCTCTCCTCCTCCCTCTCTCTCTCTCTATCCATCCATCTATCCTCTCTCCTCCTCCCTCTCTCTCTCTATACATCCATCTATCCTCTCTCCTCCTCCCTCTCTCTCTCTATCCATCCATCTATCCCCTCTCCTCCTCCCTCTCTCTCTCTATCCATCCATCCATCTATCCTCTCTCCTCCTCCCTCTCTCTCTCTATCCATCCATCTATATACATTAACATTCATGTTCTGTTAATGCATTCAATAAGCTAAACTTCTTCCCCGGAGTTGTCTGTGTCTGTCGAGCTGCTTCTCCCTGACACAACTTGGGCCGTACAGGAGAACAAAGACTAGTTTGCAAACAGGAGCTACTCTCTGCTCCACAGCGCCCCCTACCTTCTGCTTGTTGACAGACAGAAGAACACTTTGTGCCCAGCTGTCATCGCTTTCAATCTGATGGATTCTGAGTTTAGTGTTCTGGGAGAGTTTCCGGTTCAAATCCTGCGCCGAGCAGTCCTGTCCTGCGTGTCATTCCCCTCTCTGCCTCCAGTTTCCTGTCTCTCTCCGCTTACCTGTACAATAAAGGCAAAAAGTCCCAAAAAATATAAATATAAAAAAAAGAATTACAGAAGGCAGAATGTAATGAGGGGAACAGAGTGCTGCAGGGTTACTGTTAGGGTTAGAGAAGAAGAAGAAGAAGAAGAAGAAGAAGACAGCGGTCTGTTAATACTACATCGCCTGCAGCATCCAGGTGTGATGTCACTGCTGAGTCTTGTTTCTGTGTGTAAACCAAAAGGACCCGATCATGTTGGATGTATCAGCGTCTGATGACTTTCCTTCATGATGTTTTGTGTTAAGTACGTAAATATTCATCGTGGATCCGTTTCAGTCTTTTAACCTCTGAACTGATCTCATGCCCGCTGAGATTATTCCTGCCTGTGGTGATTTTAAGTTGACTGTAACACACTTGGCTCCCTTTGTGGAGAGCTGCTGGTGTTTGTTGCTTTCCTGGTTTCGTATTATTTTGTCTTTTAGTTGGAGAAATTTTTTTCTTGCTTGTTTCTCGCTGGCTTCTTCTTCCCTTTAAAGACGTATTTGATGCTGCAGGAAGCGAATGTGCAGACTGCTTTTACATTTAAATATGGAGTATTTGTTTTACGGCTGTTATATGCTTTTACACGTTGATGTCACGGTTTGCAGAGCAGCTGGAACAACGGGCGAATAAACAGGAAGTGAAACACACACAGAGACACACAGAGCAACCAAAGCTATATAACATGATGAGGTAATAACTAACAGGACACAGGTGAGAGAAACAACTCAGGTGAAACACATGAGCCAATCAACCAAGGCAGGGGAAACAGGAAGTAACACTAACAAAATACACAAGGAGAGAATAACTTTCAAAATAAAATACGAGCTCTAACAGGATGTGACAGTTGACTCCTTTCCATGTTTTCTAATTGACAGTAATCACAACTTCCTGTTTGATCCTGATGCTGATGCTTTTCTTTAATCATGTGACTCACTTTCTTTTTCACTCTATTTCTATTTTTGGTCCATAACCAATGACGGCTTTTACTTTTATCTTCTCCAACCCTCCTGTTGTGTTCGAGTCAAGGAAGGAAAGGAGGGAGGGAGGTGGGAAGGAAGGGAGTAAAGCATAGAAGGAAGGAAGGGAGTAAAGGAAAGAAGGCAGGGAGGAAGGAAGGAAGGAGAGAGAGAGGAAGGTACGACAGAAGGAAGAAAGGGGGATGGGGAAGGAAGGAAGAGAGGAAAGGAAATAAGGAAGGGAGGAAGGAATGGAATGGAATGGAATGGAATGCCTTTATTGTCATTATACAAAGTACAATGAGATTTGAAGCTTCGCCATGAAGTGCACACATTAAATAGACATAAAATGGACATTAAAATAGACATAAAATAAAATAGACATTAATGAAAATTATGTACAGTAAAGGTGAAATAAGTGACTGTAGTGGTTAGCAGCACGTGGTCGAGGTAGCCATGACATTTTTAGTGCAAGTATGCTGTAATAATAGTGCAGGAAGGAAGGATGGAGGAAAGAAGTAAGTAAGGAAGGGAGGTAGGAAAGAAGTTAGGAGGGTGGGAGGAAGGAAGGAAAGAAGGACAGAGGAAAGAAGGAAGGGAGGAAGGAAGGAAGGGAGTAAAGGAAAGAAGGCAGGGAGGAAGGAGGGAAGGAGAGAGAGAGGAAGGTACGACAGAAGGAAGAAAGGGGGATGGAGGAAGGAAGGAAGGAAGGGTGGAAAGGAAATAAGGAAGGGAGGAAGGAAGGATGGAGGAAAGAAGTAAGTAAGAAAGGAAGGAAGGAAGGAAGGATGGAGGAAAGAAGGTAGGAGGGTGGGAGGAAGGAAGGAAAGAAGGACAGAGGAAAGAAGGAAGGGAGGAAGGAAGGAAGGAAGGAAGGAAGAGTCAAAACAGACGGGTCAATTTGACCCGGGAGGACGACAGGAAGGTCAGAGGAGCAGCTTGTGTCTCTGTCCTCAGCTTCTCAGAGCTTCAGTCTTTCCTCTCTTCTTTCCTTTTTTCACTCTTTAAATGAAGAAGCCGACATAAAGAGGGAAAGTCAGAGCTCTCATTTTGATGAGGAGAAAGTAAATCACAAACCAAACTGCAGTGTTGGGGAGTCACGAATTACATGTAACGACGTTAAATTACAAAATGTACATAATTGTAATCCGTTACATTACTTTAAGAAAATGCATAATTAAATTAAAGTTGCTTTTGGAAATGTCCATGATTACATAATGTCGGATTTATCAAATAGTTTTTTTCATATCAACCTTTCAAAGCCACAAGTTGGATCCTGATGCTTGTGATTGGCTGTCTTTGGTCATGTGCCATTCAGACTCAGCAACATGTCGGGGGCGCACATACAAGCACAGACATCCCATCTCCTGCACATGAGAGCGGCTCCCTGACGACACAAAAACTCAATCTACTGGAATCTGGAGTGAGCAGAGACACACTAGAGAGCGTCTGCGCATGTGTGTATATGTGTGACTATAAATGCAGCGCGTGTGAGAGCAAAGCGTCCTTATAGCTCTGTGTTGCTGCTTATTAGACCGACAACGATCGCACCCCTCCCCCGGACCGACACCAAGTGTAACCCCCCCCCCCCGGAACCAAACTCCCTGCAGGTTGGGATGTCTGCAAACACTTCATACAGAAAGCAGACCAGCGGTGGGTTAGAGTAACACAGTAACACTATCAGGTCTAACAGTCGAGAGCATTCATTCATTAAGATAAATTAAGAAAAGTAATCCAAATGTAATGAAATGTAATTAGTTACATTACTTTGAGAAAGTAATTGAAATAGTTACACTACTATCACATTTCAACAGGGTAACTTGTAACTGTAACTAAAATTTCCAAAGTAATCTTCCCAACGCTGCCAAACTGTGACTGAATGAATCAGTCTGGGTGAGAGTGACGGTCCCTCTGCCTGTAAACGGGGGAACAGCTCCCCCTGGTGGCCGTTCATGGCTGATGCAGCCGACCGTCGTCTCATTACTGAACTACATGTTGAAACCAAATAAAACCAATCTGAGCTTTAAAGCAACGTTTGAGCCAGATAACAAAATATCATCAGAACTTTTTCAAAAGCTTCACAAAAGTTTAGTAAAATATGAATAAAAGTAAAGTATAGTGTAATAAGTGTAAAATAATAAGTTAATCACGTCATTTTCTTTAAGAAGGATTTAAATCCTCAACAGTCAGCTGTCAGGTTTTAAATATTCTGTATTATTTATGAGTAAATATGAGTCATGTTCCTCCACTTCCTGTTTGATGACCTTTGGTTTTATGGTTTTAAACTCTGAATAAAGGACTTTTATTGTGGAAGTCTAACATGAAGCCAGCAGTACTAGTACCTCTAACAGTACTACAGTAAAGTACTAGTACCTCTAACAGTACTACAGTAAAGTACTAGTACCTCTAACAGTACTACAGTATAGTACTAGTACCTCTAACAGTACTACAGTATAGTACTAGTACCTCAAACTGTACTACAGTAAAGTACAAGTACCTCTAACTGTACTACAGTAAAGTACTAGTACCTCAAACTGTACTACAGTAAAGTACTAGTACCTCTAACTGTACTACAGTAAAGTACTAGTACCTCTAACTGTACTGCAGTAAAGTACTAGTACCTCAAACTGTACTACAGTAAAGTACAAGTACCTCAAACTGTACTACAGTAAAGTACTAGTACCTCTAACTGTACTACAGTAAAGTACTAGTACCTCTAACTGTACTACAGTAAAGTACTAGTACCTCTAACTGTACTACAGTAGAGTACTAGTACCTCTAACTGTACTGCAGTAAAGTACTAGTACCTCTAACTGTACTACAGTAGAGTACTAGTACCTCTAACTGTACTACAGTACAGTACTAGTACCTCTAACTGTACTACAGTAAAGTACTAGTACCTCTAACTGTACTACAGTAGAGTACTAGTACCTCTAACTGTACTACAGTAAAGTACTAGTACCTCTAACTGTACTGCAGTAAAGTACTAGTACCTCTAACTGTACTACAGTAGAGTACTAGTACCTCTAACTGTACTACAGTAAAGTACTAGTACCTCTAACTGTACTACAGTAGAGTACTAGTACCTCTAACTGTACTGCAGTAAAGTACTAGTACCTCTAACTGTACTACAGTAAAGTACTAGTACCTCTAACTGTACTACAGTAGAGTACTAGTACCTCTAACTGTACTACAGTAAAGTACTAGTACCTCTAACTGTACTGCAGTAAAGTACTAGTACCTCTAACTGTACTACAGTAAAGTACTAGTACCTCTAACTGTACTACAGTACAGTACTAGTACCTCTAACTGTACTACAGTAAAGTACCTCTAACTGTACTACAGTAAAGTACTAGTACCTCTAACTGTACTACAGTAAAGTACCTCTAACAGTACTACAGTAAAGTACTAGTACCTCTAACTGTACTACAGTAAAGTACAAGTACCTCTAACAGTACTA